>NW_026877568.1:0-228949 GCF_032173495.1 Musca vetustissima
GGTATGTGTTGCAACAGGTGCAAAAACTTCATCGTAATCTACGCCGAATTTTTGCAAAAATCCTTGAGCAACAAGCTTAAATCTATTTACTTGTCCATCAACATCACGTTTCACTTTATATACCCATTTACTTCCGATTGCTTCAGAAAACGCGAGCATACAATGATCGCGAATAATGTGTGAGTCTTACATATAGTTTTCTATTTTCGATTTCGTATTATTTAATTAAACTTTATGAAAAATATATATTTATTTTCACATAGAATGTTTTAAAGCAAAGCCAATCTAATTAATTGTAGAGCATTTTTCATACAATTTGACAATTGCATTAAGCGTGATTACTATTCCTATTTGGATCACATACGATTCATAAGTCATTGGAATCACCAAAATTGGCGCAGACTTTCTTGAGTTATAAAAGGTGTATGTAACACAACATTCGATTATCCCAATCTCCTACTTTTTTATGTTTTTCTCAAAAATTTCGTTGGTAAAACTCTTCCCACTGCAATTAAAACAACTGTACGAAAATATCAAATTGGTGCAGTCGTTATCAATGGAAACATTTTTCACATCATGAGAAATATATTTGAGGAACAATAAAGTTAGACATCTAGAGCATCTAATGCACAATTGTCTCCATGTAGAATTCGAATTTAGATATATATACTTCCCAAATCTCTTCTCTATATATAAAAATTACGTGTATGTTCGTGATCGTGAAAAGTGCGTGGGAGGCAAACGAAAAAAAGATTATAGAAATGATGTAAACAATGTATAGCAACTCATAAATTGAGAACGACGTGACCGATTTGACTAAAAATTTCTTTCTCTTATCAGTAATTGAAAGTTCTATACCCACAATTTACAGAGAAGTTCCTTACCCTACATGAAATACCTAAAATCAGAATATGCAAAATATAGACCAAAGATAAGGAGACTAAAAAGGTACAATAATGACGAGCCTCTTTTTCTATGTTACAAAACCAACACATGGCATATAATCACACCATATCTGAATCATTGGTTAAAACTTGAACATATTCTAAATAGGAATAGGAATGAAAAAAAAATTCAATAATAATATGGGAAACTACAAAAAAATTTAAATTCCTTGAAACTGAGGTTTGCAAGCTTATAACTCGCGAAATATGAACATATTGCATATAATTTAAATTCATTTCTATAAAATGAAGTGTTCTTGTCAAAATCTTAGAATATTAGTAATAAATAATAAGTTGGGTGGAAGCTGTGATAATGGTAATGTAAAAAATGGATAAAAAAGGGTTGAAGCCAACGAGTTTTTTTGTGTTCGTTCCTGATTTGTGGCTAAACTACACAACGCACGCACATGTGATCAGTGACTAAGTTGAAGAATACCCCATGGACAATATGGTCGTAATGTATGTTTTTTTATATAATCACTACATCCACCCAAAACGGATGCTAACAATTTGAAGCCGGATTTCGGTGTTTTTTGAAATTTTCTTATAATCAGGACGCGCAACCAGATAGTAGGCTAAACTGATTATAAAATTGTAGAACTCGTCATTTTGCTTCGTTTAGTGTATATCTCATGAATGTGCTTACCGTAACATCTTTGCAATTGGGTTCCAAAGGCGAAAATTTGGTGCGTAAACTTTTATAAGAAACATATTTTTTGAGTCTTAAATTAAGAAAGTCCATTCAAATTCCGTGGAACCTCGCGCGATTTTTGTTTTTTTACGTGCCGAATCTAATGAGCCCAGCCATGTTCAATTCCGCCCAATAAAACGGCGGATATAGGTACCTTGAATTTAGGAAAAACTTATTTTGACTAATTCGCGTATATAATCGCGTTTTTCTTCGAATTGATTTTACATACATTCATGCATTCATCGATACGCGAATAATATGCGTATTTAATCCAAAATTGATTGCGGCGGCACATCCGCGGTCCTTAACCAATCCTTTTAAAATTGGTGTACTTTACAACAATTTAGCTAGCTATGTCCTGAATAAAAAATTAAATAAATACTGCGCCGTCTTCTGAATTTTCATAGATTACTGTTTTCGAGTTTAGATAGAGATAGAGAAGTGATATGCCAATCGACATACATAAAATTGTATGGAATTTATTTTTCATTTTATTTGAAATTGATATATGAATTCCATATTACAGGCCTACCTAAAATTAAATAAGCTCGTTCGACGTTATTCACCAAACAATAGTACACATGTATTTTTATGAATCAAGGTTTATTCATAAGGTTAACAGGGAGGCGGAGTCGAAGTCTTCATTTACTGTCAAATTTATTGTTTGAATAATAAATAAAAAATATTTTTATTTGAATCAAAATATATGTGCACATTACTAGCACAATATTAACTATTTGGACATATTTATAATTTTTCATGTTTGTTCCTCGAATTTTTCAGTTCGCTAAGAGATATGGGCTTGACGTATTTGGGTAATACGGCCGTACCAAATATTTCACCATAGTGGAGAAGTTGATTTAGGTATCGTTTTTAAAAAGACCATTATCAATTTCTCAAATGTGACTACCTTCCACAATTATGCCATGATGGGCCAAATTCCCATATTTTAACATGGCTGAAGCTTTTTAACTCCGGAATTATTAAAGTTGGATTTATTGATCTGTCGTTGGATTTATTGATCTGTCGTTACAAACTTTTCATGATAACGCTATGTCTACTTTAATGTAAACAAGCGAAAAAGCGTTAAATTCGGCCGGGCCGAACTTTAGATACCCTCCACCAAAGATATACTAACAGGTACTTGAAATAAAAATATAGGGAACATACCAAAAAGTGTACCTATACCGATATATATATATATGGGAAATTACAAAATTCTTTTAAAATTGCATTAAAAAAAATTTCAAAAATTTTTTGCGAGCACATTTATGATTTTTGGTACATAGGTTAAGAAAAGTATGCTGATTCGAAATCTGTTTGCGTTCACAAATTCGGATGCTGCGCACAAAAGTTATAGCGGTTTTAAATCTTGTACTTTAAATATAAATTAAATGAATTTCTATTTGTTGTAATTCGCGAATTTCTTCACAAATGGTTAAACACATTTGTTTTCTTTGTATACTTGTCAAATCACAATGCAATAGGTTTAATAGTCGCGAAAAATAAATAGAATCATGAAGATATCTGAAAATAGAATAAATTAATTTTTTAATTAAAACTAAACGTTTTTTGAATTTTTGAACTTTTTAGTATGGTTAAGGGAATAAGTTTTTGCTTTAATCTTCTAAAATATGCCACGATTTCTTCTTCAAATTCCTTTAGGTGATTGTTAAATATCGGTAGATTTATCTGATACGAGTTTCGACTTAAAAATTACCTAATATATTGCAGTTACAATATATGAAAATTATCAACATTTAAAAGCATACAGTTCGCGTATTCCTTGAAATCAGTTGATGCGCATGCGGTTTTCGTATAAACCGAATCAATCTCTTCCAATAATTATGCATTTTTCGATGTTTCATTTCGCGGGCAAAGTGTGCCGCTCGATGCACTTGACTATGCAAAAATCCTAAAAATGGCTATAGATGGCGCAAAGTGCATAAGATTTTTATGCGCATCAGGTTTCAGTAATCTCCTACGAAATACACAAAAGGACTCCAATTTTAAAAGTATCGGTTAAGAACCGCAATCGATTTTGGATAAAATACGCATTTTTGACCTATTTTCACACAGATTCGCGAATATGATAACACAAGAATGATTGTATGTGAAATCAATTCGAACAAAAACTCGATTAAATACGCGAATTTGTCAAAATAAGTTTTTACAGTTTTTCCCACATTCAAGGTACCTATTACCGCCGTTTTATTGGGCGGAATTGAACCGGCACGTAAAAAAACTAAAATCGCGCGGGGTTCCACGGAATTTGAATAGACTTTCTTAATTTTAGACTCAAAAATATGTTTCTTATAAAAGTTTACGCACCAAATTTTCGTCTTTGGAACCCAATTGCAAAGAAGCTACGGTGAGCACATTCATGAAATATACACTACACGAAGCAAAATCACGAGTTCTACAATCCTATAATTAGTTTAGTCCATTATCTTGATGCGCGTCCTAATTATAAGAAAAATTCAAAAAACACCGAAAATCCGGTTTCAAAATGTCAGCATCCGTTTTGGGAGTATGAAGTGATTATATCGAAAAATCATACATTAGAACCATATTGTCCATGGGGTATTCTGCAACTCAGTTACTGATCACATGTGCGTGCGTTGAGTAGTTTAGCCACAAATCAGGAAGGAACACAAAAAACTCGTTGGCTTCAACACATTTTCACCCATGTTTTTACATTACCACCATCACAGCTTCCACCCAACTTATTATTTATTACCAATATTTTAAGATTTTGACTAGAACACTTCATTTTATAGAAATGAATTTTAATTATATGCAATATGTTCATATTTCGCGAGTTATAACCTTGCAAACCTCAATTTTAAAGAATTTAAAACAGTTTTGTAATTTCCCATATATATATATATATATATATATATGAGGTTAAATATCGAACCTTATGTTCTAGTTGTTTTTCGTATCTTCCGCAGATGAAATGATTACAACAGAGTCTTAGAACCAAACCCAAACACGGACAAATCATTTAACTATTTTAATATAAAAAGGGGGTTATATGGGAACGACCTCAAATAGGGGCGAATATTAAAAATTTTTGGTAGGGAGATTTGTTACCATTTACGACTACCAAATTGCAGCGAATTCGGTTGAAAAACGTGCTCAAGAACGCCAAAATACCGAAAATTGGAGGATACCCTTACATGGGGGCTATCCGACAAAATGGACCTATATTCATAATTTTTTGTGGAGAGATTTGGTACCTATTAAGAACTCAAAATACAAATTACCGCCAATTCGTTAGAAAAATACGATCAAAACCCCCAAAATACTGAAAATTAGGAGGTACCGTTATATGGGGGCTACCAGAAAAAGTGGACCTATATTTATAGTTTTTGTGGAGACAATTAGTGCCCAATTAGAACTCAATGTACCAAATTTCAGCGTATTCGGTTGAAAAACGCGCCCAAGAATCCCAAAATACCGAAAATTGGGGGGTACTGTTATATGGGAGCTATGCCTAAACGTGGTCAGTCCACGTTATATCCCATCTTCGAATTTGACCAGCCTGCTGACAAAAGTCAAACCTATGCAAAATTTCAGCACCCTATCTCAATTCGTTTAGACGCTAGTGTGATTACAACAGACGGACGGACATTGCTAGATCGTCTTAGAATTTTACCCTGATCAAAAAAAAAAACCAGTAAGGAAAGTAGTAAAGTCGGACGGGGCCGACTATATGATACCCTTCACCACTATGGGTATGTTAAACAGGACTTTTAACATGAAATTGGATGAAATAAAATATGTGATATTTATCTAAATGTGAATCTACCTAGATCTTCATAAAGTATGTAAATCGACTTGTCTGTACTTCTAGAAAACGCAACTACATAATTCAATGCTGAATTTTGTACGTTGTGCAAAATTTGATGTCAATCTGACTAACATGAGGAGTTTGATGCCCAATTTACTTGAATCGGACGAAAATATATATGGAAGCTCTATCTAAATATTAAGCGATTTCAAGCAAACTTGTCACAGGTTAGGTTATACTAATTTCGGAACGTTTTGTTCCCATTGGTCCCTTGGTGCGTCAAGTACTTAAAATCAATCTATAATAAAAGGGAGCTATATCTAAATCTGGACCGATTTTCACAAAACAAGGCAGACATCACTCTAGGCTCAATTCAGTACGTTATGACAAATTTCGTGCAAATCGAAAGATATATAGCGACTTTGGTGCACCATTTACATGAAATCGGACTAAACTACATGTGGGAGCTATATTAAAATATGGACTGATTTTCTCGAAACTTGGCAGACATCACTCTAGGCTCAAGTCAGTACGTTATGCCAAATTTCGTGCAAATCGAAGGACATATAGGGACTTTGGTGCACCATTTACATGAAATCGGACGAAACTATATGTGGGAGCTATATCTAAATCAGGACCGATTTTCATGAAACTTGGCAGACATCATTATAGGCTCAATTCAGTACGTTATGCCAAATTTCGTGCAAATCGAAAGATATATAGGGACTTTGGTGCACCATTTACCTTAAATCTGACGAAACTATATATGGGAGCTATATCTAAATCTGGACCGATTTTCTCGAAACTTGGCAGACATCACTCTAAGCTTAATTCGGTACGTTATGCCAAATTTCGTGCAAATCAAAAGATATATAAGGACTTTGGGGCACCATTTACAAGAAATCGGACGAAACTATATATGTGAGCTATATCTAAATCTGGACCGATTTTCACGAAACTTGCCAGACATCATTCTAGACCTAAATGATTAGGCTGTACCAAATTTCGTGCAAATCGAAAGATATATTGGGACCGTTTATATTAAATCGGTTAAATATATATATGGGAGCTATATCTAAATCTGAACCGATTTTTCCCAATTTCAATAGGGTTCGTCCTTGGGCCGAATAAGTGACCTATGCCAAATTTCATCCAATTCGGATAATAAATGCGATCTGTACTTTGTTTACAATTTAACATGGACAGACAGACGGACGGACATGCATAAATCGATTTAGAAAGT
This sequence comes from Musca vetustissima, assembly GCF_032173495.1. NCBI lineage: Eukaryota > Metazoa > Arthropoda > Insecta > Diptera > Muscidae > Musca > Musca vetustissima. The sequence continues at coordinate 6,675 of NW_026877568.1, forward strand.
GATTCTATGCATATTCTCAAAAGGAACCATGGGTCTATCTCGATTATTTTTGCCTGTTACAAACATATGCACAAAGACATAATACCCTGTACCACAGTGTGGTGAAGGGTATAAAAAACAATATATATATATATACTTTATAGGCTCGGAAATGAATATTTCGATGAGTTACAAACGGAAGGACAAAATTAATATACCCTCCATACAATGTTGGAGGGTATAAAAATACCACATATTTTTTACCAAAACATATTCGTAAAGAAGGGAAGTAATGGAACCCATTCGTAGAATATTCTGTAAACGATTGCAGTATATTAAAATATTTATGAAATACATATATTTTTATAATTACATTGTTTAGTTTTAAAGATATTAACGCTGTTTCATGCTACGAGGAGATGGATATGGCATGGCATGTGGCACCGTTTTATTGAAAGTACTTTTTCTGGAGGTAATGACTTCTCTTCCGTCTCTCAGAACACAAAATACGCCAATTTTTTATTAACATACCCACCGATTGAGAAATGTGCTTCATAGCTGAAGAGATTTTTTTCCGAAAAATTGAAATGTTCTCTCTCCCATTCCATGTATCCACACATTCGGTCATTGGCAACGCTTTCACATACAGCGGCGATGTTTTTAGCGGAACGAGCGAAACGATGATGTGAATTTTTTACCGATGATACAATATTTGTTACCGCTCCAGTATCTTCAAACTTCTTCACAATTTTGCCAATTGCTTGGGTAGTTGGGACCACAATGTAAACCATAATCTCTTCTGTGGCTCTGGCAGAATCGCCACTTTGTTGTTAAAGGTTTTGATAATTTAAATAAGTGATGGTTTGTCAGATGCCGAAATCCTGTCCCATACTTATGAATCCCTGAAATGGATTACCCTGTATTTTTTCACATTATACGCTTTCCCTCGTAAATCCTTTAGTACAAGAGCAATGTGCTGTTTTGAATGAAATTCTTATTTCTTATTACAGAATGTGGCGTATAATTATCGAAAAACGTATACGTCCCATGGTCTATTAAGTAACATTAACATTCAAACACATACACCATTTTCATTTTGCTTCTGTTTTATTATAAGACAAACTAATTAAGAATTGCATAACGATGTTTACAATTATTGTACAATGTAGAGGTAACATAATTTGAGTCGAATTAAATAAGGACTCGCACCTATTTTTTTAGGAATATCCAAGCAATATCTTTCTTCACAAGCTCGATTATTTTTAACCAAACCTCGTATAAGACGACTATTTCACAAATCATTTATATTCTGCGTTATTTCATTTGTAATAAGCAAGATATACAGTCGCCTCCGCATTACTGTAAGTCGTTAAACTGAAAAATAACTGTTGCATTTTTAGGTTAATCACCCACAATTTACTCCGCTTAACTGAAAATATCGGATAGCTGATAGTGCTTTTGGAGTCAAATATTCCAAATTTCAATTTACATTTTCCTGTGGATAATGATTATTTCCGAGATATGGCAAAAGTTTCAAGACTTTCAAAACTTTATGTTTGTCCGGTCAAACTGTTGATAACATTTGGTCGCATTTCAAAATATTAGTTTTTTTCTGTGTAAATGGCTTAAAACAGTTATGGTCGATTTTTAGCTCCTGGACGATATTACTACTGCTAACATGCCGGTCAACTTCGATCATTTCTCCGATTTTAGCGACATTTTCGACGATCGGCCTACCTGTGCGAGGTGCATCTTTAACAGTTAACTGTTACAGTATCGGAACAAGAAACACCATTCACAATTTTAGCCGCTTGGCTAGCATTTTCGACTGTGTTAAAGAAAAAATGTAAAATGTACTAAATTTTCTCTTTATTCACATCCATTTTTAAGACCCTTCTAACGAGCATAAATCTGAAATTGTTTGATCGATACTTTACCAGAAATCTATCTATACAGCCATCTGCCGGAAAAATAATGGATTCCTTTTTCCCAATCTAATATATGATTAGTAAAAATAATCATTATGTTTAACAATACTTTTTTTAAACCGAAATATTAAGTCATATCAGTGTGTGGTATTTATGTTTATCAATTGGTAGTACTGGTAGAAATTCCACCAAAAAATTTTCAGCAGAAGATCAAGTTTAGATATTGCCCCGAAATTTTGTCATTACCTAATTTGCCCCTTCCTGAAGGATTCTTAATTAGAATAACATTTTGTTCATGCCGAACTGCCCTTTTGATTTTTATATTAAAACTAGCTGACCCGGCAAACGTTGTCTTGGCTTACCAGAACATTACAGTACTGAATATCTACAATTTAATTTTTATGAGTGAGTCGTGTTGCTATTTTGCCTTCTATAGATTCTGTTACTATAAGATTGCCAGTGTTTGAATTCTGCGAAAATGAATTTAAATGCACATATAAGTTTGACTTCGGATATAATTAAATGTTTCCCAATATATACGAATGGACCCCATATAATGGTATTCCACATTATTCGATATATGGTTGTTTAATTTGGTAGAAAGAATCCTACTAAAAATTATCAATATGTTGAAGTTCTTAACCCCGTTTTCCAACCTGAGTGTCCGTAATTTTGAAGTTATTTTTATACCCTACACAACGATATTGTCAGGGTATTAAAGCTTTGTGCAGCCCCAAGGGTCAAATGGACCCTTACTTTTGTATGAAAAATTACAAAATTTGTATTCTATGGCGTATATATTTACTCCTGAAGGACATAGGCGAGAGTAGTTGATTGTATATCCAAGAGGAGGAGGAGAGTGACCTTTAAATTGATACCAATTATATTGTCCTATGTACTCGGATGTGGCAGTTGCACTAAATATTTACAGGTGCTTACGTATTCATACTTTATTTAGTGACCCTTTACAACACTAGAGGGCGGAAATATAGCGCTGATCGCTTTGAAATTTTCAATGAGTTTCCAGTAATGGTCAAGGACAAGGCCTATACTTTTTGGTGAAGGTCAGATAAAAATTTTGGAATGAAGTGGACTGAAAACTTAATTTTTTTCTAGTCAATCTGTAGGGCACAATTATAAGCCGAACATCACAACAAAACCCACGGAGAAGGGAATCAGGGCAAGTAATGAGAAGGACTGTACTGAATATCAGTAATATTCGGAAAATATATCAGTGTAAGGAAGAGGTCCCGTTGAACTCTAATCGGGAAAGAGGATGCAACTATCACGAAATATTGCCCAGGCTCGGCATAAATATCCGTATGGTTGGCCCCATCCGACTATACTGCTCCGCTCACTGGTTTTAATATGGTTAAGAATATACATTATAGCCAAAATCTTCTAAAATATGTGGCGCTTTCTTCTACAAATTCTTTTATATGATTGTTAAATATCGGTAGATTCCTCTAATAAGAGTCTCGAATTTAAAACTTACCAAATATATTGCAGTTACAATATATGAAAATATTCAACATTAAAAAGCATGAAGTTCGCATATTCTTTGAAATCAGTTGATGCGCATGCGGTTTTCCCATACAACGAATCAATCTCTTCCAAATAAATTTAATTTCATTTTATGCAGCAGCTAAACTGTGCCGCTTGATGCATTTTACTATGCAAAAGCCCTTAAAATGGACAAATGTCAAGCAACGGGCATACAATTTTTATGCGCATCCGATTTCAGTAATCATCAGTGAAAATACACAAAAGTACACCGATTTTAAAAGGATTGATTAAGAACCGCGGATGTTCCGTCGCAATCAATTTTTAATAAAAATACGGATTTTATTCGCGTATCGATGTATTTTTGAACTATTTTCACACATGTTCGCGAACATGACAAAACAAGCATGAATTTATGTGAAATCGAATTTGTCAAAATGAGTTTTTGCAGTTTTTCTTATATTCAAGGTACCTATATCCGCCGTTTTATTATATCATTATATTCTGCACGTTCTACCGTTCTACGGCATTTGAGTAGATCTTTTCAAATTTAGACTAAAATGTTCGTTTTTATAAACCAGATTGCAAAGAAACACCGAAAATCCGGCTTCAAAATGCAAGCATCCGTTTTGGGTGGATGCAGGGATTACTTACTTACTTAGATGGCTTGTTGCAGAAGGGTTGTTCCACAAGCCGAGCTTAAAAAGGATTTTCAAGCGCGTCGGTCTTGTGCGCATCTCCTCCAATTTGAAAGACCTCGTTCCAAGATGTTGTTTTCTACATGGTCTTTCCATCTAATTCGTGGCCTTCCCCTTCTACGGGAACCATCAGTAGGCTCGTTATTATATGCCTTTTGAACTGGGGCATTCTTATTCATTCGCACAACATGGCCTAGCCACCGTAGTCGCTATAGCTCAATACGACTGACTATATCAATGTCCGCGTATAAATTGTAAAGCTCGACGCCGATATTCACCGTCGACGCACATCGCCCGTAGATCTATCGGTGAATTTTTCTTTCAAACACCCCTAGAGTTGCCTCATCTGCTAGCGCAAGTACCCCTGCTTCAGATCCATATAACAGCACGGGTAGTATCAGCGTTTTGTAAAGTGTGAGTTTGCTCTGGCGGGAGGTGGCCTTGTTTCAAAACTGCTTACTTAGACCATAGTAGCATCTGTTGGCCATCACAATCCTTCTCCGAATTTCAAACGAGTAACATGTGTTGTTTGGTGTACAGAGTGCCATTTCTGTTCACATTTTCGTCTCATATTACCTTTTCCAGCAGGATGTTAAAAAGATCACACGACAAACTGTCACCTTGTCTGAATCCCCGTTCGGTATTAAAGGGCTCCGATAGGTCCTTTCCGACTTTAACTGCTGACTTTGTGCCACTTAAAGTTATCCTGCATAGCCGTTTTAATTTTGCAGGAATGCCGAACGCAGACATAGCTTTAAACACCTCTGAACGGATAGGACTGTCGAATGCGGCTTTATAGTCGACGAATAGGTGGTATGTGTTGATGTGCCTTTCGTGGGACTTTTCCAGGATTTGGCGCATAGTGAAAATCTGGTCAATGGTGGATTTGCCAGGTCCGAAGCCACATTGGTATGGTCCAATAATGTCATTGACCATTGGCAGCACACTGAATAGCACTTTATATGCGATGGGGAGGAAACTTATTCCTCTATAGTTGGCACATATCGTCTTGTCTCCTTTTTGGTGCACGGGATACAGAATGCTGAGGTTCCAATCATTGGGCATGCATTCCTCTAGCCAAATTGTACTAATCAGCTGGTGCATGCTCCGGACCAACATCTGACCACCAATCTTGAATAGTTCGGCTGGTAACCCATCGGCTCCTGCTGCTTTATTGTTCTTGAGCCGATTAATTGCATTTATGACCTCATCTTGACTAGGTGGTATACACTCTATTTACAGTCTACTCCGCTTTACTGTAAGTCGCTCACATGAAAAATATTGGATAAGTGAAATAGATTTCCTGCACCATTTTATTCTAGGTTAGTCGCCCACAATGTACTCCGGATAAGAGAAACTTCGCATAACTGAAAATATCGGATAACTGCTTTTTCCGGAGTCTTCGTATTGTGTAAGATCGCACCTTTGCTACAACATTCGGATCGATCGAACGTCTAATACACTGGATGAATGCCTTCCGTCTATCACAACATAATCAATTTGATTTCTCGTTGCATGATCAGGAGAAATCCAGGTGGCCTTGTGTATATCGAGATGTGACGATCTGGTGATGTTAACTACCATGTTTTTTACTGCCGCGAAGTCAATCAACCTCATGCCGTTGTCGGATGTTTCTTCATGAAGGCTGAATTTTCCGACAGTGGGGCCAAAGATATTTTCCCTTCCGATTTCTGCATTAAAATCTCCTAGCAGAATTTTAATGTCATGGCCAGGGCAGCGATCAAATGCTGTTTCTAGGCGCTCGTAAAATATGTTTTTGATCTGCTCATCCTTGTCTTCGGTCGGAGCATGGGCACAAATAAGACTGATGTAGTGGAGTGAATCTGGAGACGAGGTCTTTTATTCTCCTGTTGACCATAAATCCGCAGGGAGGTCAGTGTCCACAATTGAGATGAACAAGGGACTAAGATAAGCCTGGACATCGCCATGTTAAAACCAATCAGAGCCGTTGCTTGGTATCTATCATCCCCTATGCCACCCATTGATTATATCGAAAAATCATACATTAGAACCATATTGTTCATGGGGTATTATTCAACTTAGTCACTGATCACATGTGCGTGCTTTGTGTAGTTTAGCCACAAATCACACATTTTCATCCATTTTTCTACTTTACACCATCGCAGCTTCCATGCAACTTATTATTTATTACCAATATTCTAAGATTTTGACAAGAACTCTTCATTTTATAGAAATGAATTTAAATTATATGCAATATGTTAACATTTCGCGAGTTGTGAGCTTGCAATCCTCAGCTTCAAGGAATTTAAAAAATTTTTGAATATTCCCTATTTGATTACATCACATTTTTGCCCTTTATTAAGATTTCTTAGAATCTTCCTGATATTCGACCTTTTATCCAAGTATGTTATGTCCAAACTAACATATGTTAGGAGCATTTCAGTCTATTGTACAGAAATAATCCAAGGCATTCTTTCGGACTCCTAAGCATTACATCAATGACTAATAGTTAACTATCAAAGTTTATAGGCCAATAAAACAATCGATTCTCGTAAAGTGTATAATTACGTCTGCCTTGAGTCTGAAGTAGTTTCGCCGTTTGGGTGTGTGTGTTTTTTAGCATTATTTACTCACACGTTTATCGAAGTTCGCTGATGAAAACTAGTTTAGTTTAGTTATTCTCTAGAAATTTCCTTTGCGCTAATATGCGTTTCATTGTCGAAACTTTTTAATTATTTTTTTAGAATTGAAGAAGAAACGCATTGGGTTAATCATGGTATAATTATTACAACGTTTTCTCATTGCAAAGGAAAATAGTATTCTCATGAGCTTGTGAGATATTAATTTGGTATTAATTATACCCTTCACCACACTGTGGATGAAATTTACCACATATCACTTATTTGACCCAAGGACGAACCCTATTGAAATTGGAGAAAATCGGCTCAGATTTAGACATTGCTCCCATATATAGTTTCGTCCGATTTTATGTAAATGGTGCACCTAACTTCCAATATTGGTCCGATTGAGACAACATTTTGCACAGAGTACTGAATTAGGTCTAAACTGATGTATGCCGAGTTTTGTTGAAATCGGTTCAGATTTAGATATAGCTCCCATATATAGTTTCGTCCCAATTTGGGTAAATGAAGCACCATACTGCCAATATTTGTCCGATTGAGACAAAATTTTGCAGAGAGTACTTAGGTCCAGATTGATGTATGCGAAGTTTCGAGAAAATATGGCCGGATTTAGATATAGCTCCCATATATAGTTTTGTCCGATTTTAGGTAAATGGAGCACCATACTGCCAATATTGGTCCGATTGAGACAACATTTTGCACAGAGTACTGAATTAGATCTGGATTGACGTATACAAAGTTTTGTTGAAATCAGTTCAGATTTTAAATGAAACTTCACAGACATCAAACTGGACCCAACCCAGTACGCTGTACAAAATTTTGTTTCAATCGGACAATCATTGGGAGTTTGGCACCTGCCTGTGAAGTTTTCTCGAAATCGGTTCAGATTTAGATATAGCTCCCATATACATTTTCGTCCGATCTTATGTAAATAGTGCACCAAACTCGCAAGGATAGTCCGATTTAAACAAAATTGTGCACAGCGTACTGACTTAAGTCCACTTTTATGTCTGAAATTTTTTTATAAAATCGGTTGAGATTTATATATAGCTCTCATATATATTTTCGTCCGATTTTATGTAAATGTTGCACCGAAGAACCTATGTTTATTCGATTTACGCGAAATTTGTCAGAGGTATGTTTAAAGTGATGTGTACTAAAGTTGCAAAAATCGGTGTAGATTAGATATATATCTCACACATATATTTTCACCTGTTCTATATACAGGTGATAATGCTTTGGACAGCGCACTTTGATACAGTATACCAAATGGTATATGCCACGTTTGCTCAATTAGGACCTGGTTATATTGCTATTATATTGCTCGATTTTAATACAAATGGTACACAAAAAAATCCAATTGACTTGCAATCTTTCATAGATTTCAAAATGGCATGTGTATGGGTTTTTAATCGGTTCAAATATCTATGTATATCACACATGTATCCATGTAGATCATCTATTACATTCTAATGGTTCTCTAAATACTATATGTCTCTTCTATCTACAATATATTGTATATATTAACATCTCTTGTATGTATAGTCAGCCCCGTCCGACTATTGAACTAAATGGTCTAAAAATATGTATATTTATTAAAAAAAGCATTTTTTAAAAAATTAAAATAAACTAAACTGTGTATGAAAACAATTATGTGGGTTCTGCTCAAGGAATGATAGGAATAATATTAATGTAATCTAAAATTCCTGAACTGTCTCAGCTACAGATTTGTTTAAGGAGATTTGTTTAAGGACAATATTTTAATTCGACTTTATTTACAATAAAAATAAAAGGAATTAAAAAAATAAAAATAAATAAAAAAATAGTTAATGCATTCTCTTTATTGTTCATCGCTTTTATTATTGTTTTGCATTAATTTGGTGCAATAAAATCATGAATGACGTTTTTAAGTAAAAAAAAGTTTGTGACGGTTGCATTATAATTGACGTTATTACAATTAGTATTAACTGTGCATATGTACCTGTGGAATCGTGTAATTTTACAATGCAAATACAAATGTTTTAAATGTTCTAACATTAGCAACTCATCGCCAAGCAAAAAAGTAAGAATACAATAAATTCGAACAAGTGGCAATTCACCTTACTCCTGGTAAACCATGGATGTCATAGTCAGTTTTCATAAATTCGTTACTGCGATGCACATCCCTGCCACTCTCCCTCCGACTCGAAATACCTAAAGTGTTCTACTTAACGTTTAATACCATCCTTAAGTCGTTGTTATGGCTGTGCCATGCAATGACACAAGAAAACGACACAATCTCCTTAAGGGGAAGTTTTTTCTCTTGCGTGTTTTTCTAAGCATCTATTGAAAACAACCTATTGCTGCCAACATCTTCTATTTTTCCTTTATGCTAAGCGTATTTTGTGCTTACATTTATTTTCCTTTGCAATGCATTCACAAATATTTTCTTTTTTCCATTTCAATCTGCTGCTGCTGCCATGGCGTGCGTTTTTTCTTCCTGTTGCTGCATTTACATTCAACGCGTTGCTGGCTTAAAGGATATTTTCCGTAATTTCTTTTTTCTCCCATTTCCTGACCTGGCAACAGGGTGCATGTGAATGTGTTTAACATATGTCTCGATGTTTGCACGGGACGAAATTCCTTTATAATGGAAATTTCTCCTCATACCAAAATCGAGTTTGTCTAAAAAGATGTTAGAGATGGCTAATCTGGCAGATGTTCATGAATGTAGATTGCTTTCAAATTTAAGAATATGTCAATCGTTTTGCAGAACAGTAAAACATTCAACATACATACATGTGTGTATTTGTATTTAATGCAATTGCACTCTTTAAAAAATTACCTAGGGGATGATTAACAGATAGGCTATTTATCGAGAATAATAAAATATCCGCCAAACTTCAAGTTCTATAGACACTTTTCAATAAAATTATTAGTATATACAGTACATTTCGCTAATTGCAATTGCAGACCCCTTGCCTTGCCACATTATACAGATTATCTAGAGTTTTAAATTGGTTTAAATGTATAACAATAATAACAAAAATAATTTTATGTTTTTATTAAAAAAATTTCCTGGCACTAAGGATGTAATGCTAAGCAGAATCTTATCATAGTAAAAATTATGAGGGACCACTGTATGTATTTACAAACACTGTCCTGTATTGAACATTTTTTGTGGGAGAAGTATTTTCTTTACCAGGAACCTGAATTTTCAAACTACAGCCTTTTCGGTATGAAATTGGAGTTATTTCAAAACATGGACCTATAATGATCATTAGAGTATTTTCGAATGGAAAATGTGGTTAAACCCAAAACTTGGACTGAACCTTTATATAGGGCTATCCCAGAACATGGACATGTATCGATATTTTTCTGCATAGATTTACATCAACCTTCAAAAACCTGGTATGCTAAATTATATAGGGTGGATAATTCAACTAATTCCTTAAAAATACCGAAAGGAAGGTTCTGCTATGCATTTGGTGGGACTGGAAAGGGATTATTTATTATGAGTTGCTTCCATATGGCCAAACGCTTTATCCTGATCTCTACTGTCAACAACAGGACCGTTTGAAGTAAGCAATTGACCAGAAACGGCCAGAATTGGCCAACAGGAGAGGTGTCGTGTTTCACCAGGACAACGCTAGAACACACACATCTACAGAGACTCGCCGGAAACTTCGGGAGCTTGGTTGGGATTTTTTAATACATCCCCCTACAGCCCGAACTTGGCACCAAGCGAAAAGGAAACGAGATAGACACATGGTTCGTTTTGAGAATATGCATAGAATCACTTCCTGAGTCGATTTCAGCATGTCCGTCCGTCCGTCTGTCTGTCGATATTAAATTGTAAACAAAGTACAGGTCGCATTTATAATCCGAATTGGATGAAATTTGACATAGGTCACATATTTGGCCCAAGGACGAACCCTATTGAAATTGGGAAAAATCGGTTCAGATTTAGATATATCTCCCATATATATTTTCGTCCGATTTAATGTAAACGGTCCCTATATATCTTTCGATTTGCACGAAATTTGGTACAGCGTAATGAATTAGGTCAAGTTTCCTGAAAATCGGTTCAGATTTGTATATAGCTCCCATATATATTTTCATCCGATTTAAGGTAAATGGTGTACCAAAATCTCTATATATACCTCGATTTGCACGAAATTTGGCATAGCGTACTGAATTAAGTCTAGAACGATGTGTGCACAAAAGTTATAGCGATTTTAAATATTGTATCTCAAATACAAATTAAATTAATTCCTATTTCTTGTAATTCGCGAATTTCTTCACAAATGGTTAAACACATTTGTTTTCTTTGCATGCTTGTCAAATCACATTGAATTACGGTTAAATTGTCGCGAATAACAAATAGAAGCATGAAGATATCTGAAAATAAAATAAATGAATTTTTTAATTAAATCGAAATGTTTTTTGAATTTTCGATTTTTTAGTATGGTTAAGGGAATACGGTTTTGCCTTAATCTTCTAAAATATGCGACGCTTTTTTCTTCAAATTATTTTAGATGATTGTTAAATATCGGTATATGAAAAATGACTAAATATATTGCAGTTACAATACATAGAAATTATCAATATTTAAAAGCATGCAATTCGCGTATTAGTTGAAATCAGTTGATGCGCATGCGGTTTTCGTATAAACCGAATCAATGTCTTTCAATAATTATGAATTTTTCGATGTTTAATTTAGCGGTCAAAGTGTGCAGCTCGATGCACTTTACTATGCAAAAACCCTAAAAATGGCTAAAAATCACGCAACGTGCATACTATTTTTATGCGCATCCGATTTCAGTATTCTCATATAAAAATACACAAAAGGACACCTATTTTAAAAGGATCGGTTAAGAACCGCGGATGTGCCTCCACAATCGATTTTGGATAAAATACGTATATTATTCGCGTATCGATATATTTTTGACATATTTTTGACCTTTTGTCCTTTTTGGACCGCCTCCTGTTCCCTTTTTATATATAGTTGTGGACATCAGAATGACAAATCAAATTCGAATTTAATTTATTGACCCTTATTTTATGACAAATCAAATTGGCATTAATGTTAGGTTGGGGAAAAACAAATCCATTATTTATTTATTCATTTTTTTGTGTAAATGGTTTAAAACAGTTTTATGGTAGATTTTTACCACGGTAAACTTCGGACATTTCTCCGATTTTATCGACATTTTCGACGAACGGCCCACCTGTACAAGGTGCATCTTTAACATGAAAAATTCCTGAACGGAATCTACGAAATTGCACATAATTGACTGTTACAGTATCGGAACCATAAACACCATTCACATTTTTTGCCGCTTGGCTTGAATTTTCGCCTTTGTCAAGGAAAAATTGTAAAATGTACCAAATTTTCTCTTTGTCGTAATTTACAACTGAATGCACCAAACAAAAAACAGAAAACTATTTTTTACAGCGAAATGTCACTTTTACACTCTTTCAAACAGTTGCAAAAAGTGTGAGTTGTAAAAAATTAAAAGAAAAATCCTTACCGAGTTGATATTCATGATTGGCTTGTTTATCTAATCTTAGGTAAAAACTCATTAACCCCTTGACGTATTTCCACGAGTCTGACTCGTGATACAATTTTTGTGCCAAACATGATTAACACGAGTCAGACTCGTGGTCAGTTTTTTATTTAGAAAAATTAAATTGGGCATTTCAATTTTTTAATTTTTATTATTTTTTCGATTCTAATAATAATAAAATACAACAACATCAAAAATAAATAGTTTGATTACACGCATTCACATTTCTTTCGTTTTGTAAACATCGAAACTGGTTTGATTTGTGCAAATTGTGTGTGAACAGTTGGACACGGATTCCTTTGCGCTAACTGATACGTCAAGGGGTTAAAATATGATACAGGGATACGAATGTTATTCTATTTTTGTTATAAACTCGATATAAAATTGAAAATGTTCGTTTTGAATTTTGGTATGCTTTATTAACAAAATACGGAAGCATCTTTTCTTCATGTTTTAGATGGTGTATTATTTATTTTTAGTTGTATTATATAAATGAGTCTTACAAACTACAAATATGTTTTACTAAAAATGTGATATACAAACTTTATATCTTAAATAATTTTTGATAATGCTTTTGCTCGACGATCTGTATTTTGGAACAGAGCCCTAATTAAATGACGCAATTCTTCGGCTTTGTAATTAGCAGTCAAAATTCCAGCCCCATCACACCATTGGTCCGTAATTTCTTGCAAAGAAGCATTAAGAATCATTTGCAATTGTTGTATTTTCATCCAAGAAGGTACCTGGAAGGCTTCTTGTTTCTCCTAAAAAATATGTATATAAATTAGAGTACATTCCAAACATTGTTCTTAAATATAATTTGGGTTAAGAATTACAAGAAAATAAAGAATAGATCATAGATATGTAGCTAATTTATATAATCGAACACAACATCTATGGTGTATAGGACAACAGTCATACATTACATATGAGTAGATCAACAAAGTCTTAGCTGTGTGATATAGACTTATACTGGGGCCAAATCACCGCAGTCGTTATCGAATTGTTGTTGTAATCGAAGTTGTACACGAGCTAGTCAATAAGTATGTCGACTTTTGCGCGGAAAAAAATGTAAGCAAAAAGGTGCAAGAAGTTGGTGAAATTGTATTATTTATTTTGGCATAACACATTTAAGAACACATATTATTTGCATTTAGGGACACTGATAAAAAAGGAACTTTCAGTAGAAGCTTAAAAAAATCCAAAAAAAATGCACAGCAGAAAGAGGATGTCGAAATGTGCCCAGACTAATTTATTTTTTCAACAACATATTTAAAGATTCTTTTGACAGACGAAAACGTCTTTGGATGTTAAAGTCTATGGATGTTAAAAATACTACTAGTTAAATTAGTCCATAATAGAATGTGTAATATATTTGTACACACATATTTTTTGGGTGGATGCATTGATTATATCGAAAAATCATACATTACAATCATATTGTCCATGGGGTATTCTGCAACTTAGTCACTGATTACATGTGCGTGCGTTGTGTGGTTTAGCCACAAATCAGGAACGAACACAAAAAACTCGTTGGCTTCAACACATTTTTATACCCTCCACCATAGTATTAATTTTGTCATTCCGTTTGTAATTCATCGAAATATTCATTTCGATAATGATTTAGGCCTAGCCGCTGTGTTGGACGTAACAGAAGGAGTGGACCGATATTCCCCATCTTCGAACTTGAACTAAGTTTGGAAGAAATAATAAGATAGGCAAAGTTTGGATGAAATCAAAATTTTCTGAAACGGATTTGGTCCAAAGAAACATGGGGTCTAGAACCAATATTTCGATGAGACACATTTTGACTGTATCAAAGTGTATACATACTCATTAGCCATATGACTGAGGGTATAAATATCCATTACAAATTGCTGAAATTTGTATTTGATGTACATTATGGTTTACATAATCAGTTTGTGAAAAGGTCACTTTTTGTTCCCTATATTTTCATTTCAAGTACCTGTCAGTATATCTATGGTGGAGGGTATCCAAAGTTTGGCCCGGCCGAACTTAACGCTTTTTCACTTGTTTTACATTACCACCATCACAGCATCCACCCAACTTATTATTTATTAACAATATTTTAAGATTTTGACAAGAACACTTTATTTTATAGGAATGAATTTAAATTATATGCTATATGTTCATATTTCGCGAGTTATAACCTTGCAAACCTCAGTTTCAAGGAATCCTTCGATTTGCACAAAATTTGGCATAGCGTACTGAATTAAGTCTAGAAAGATGTGTGTTAATTTTCGTGAAAATCGGTTCAGATTTAGATATAGCTCCCACATATAGATTATATTTTTAACAACGCGGCGTGCCGAATAGCGTGTATCAATTTTGCTATAAATCGTTTTCTATAAATTTTCCCAGTGTTACGCAGACGGCTCTAAATCTGCTCGAATGAAATTAAAGTTAGGATAGGTGGGAGAAAGAGGGAACATAGATATGCAATTGCTAGGATACATATGTACAATATACCCAAAGTGGTGAAGGGTATCATATAGTCGGCCCAGTCCGACTTTACTACTTTCCTTACTGGTTTTACCATCTTTTTTAGGAGATAATAGAATTATAAATTGTAAGTATAATTATGATTGTAAGTTTTCAATGCTAAGTAGATGATACGAAATATTTTTAATTTTATGTTATTAAATAACTATGTGTTATGAATTTGATGGACAAATATATGAATCGCAGTTGAAGAAAAACAAGTGAATCAGCGTTAAGTTCGGCCGGGCCGAACTTTGGATACCCTCCACCATAGATATACTGACAGGTACTAGAAATGAAAATATAGGGAACATACCAAAAAGTGGACCAATACCGACATTTCTAAAAACGGATTATGTAAACCATAACCCTCAGCCTTATGGCTAATGAGGGTGTAATAAAGTGTTTACACACTCATTAGCCATAAGGCTGAGGGTGAAAATGTGCCTCATCGAAATATTGGTTCTAGACCCCATGTTTCTTTGGACCAAATCCGTTTCAGAAAATTTAGATTTCATCCAAACTTTGCCCATCTTATCATTTCTTCCAAACTTAGTTCAAATTCGAAGATGGGGTACATCGGTCCACTCATTTTGGAACCTCCACACAGGGGCTAGGTCTAAATGGGGCTATAGTTAATTATCGAACCTTACGTTCTATTTTTTGTCTCGCTATCCTCCGAAGGTGAAATGATTACAATAGATTCTTACAACCAAACTCAAAACGCGGAACAAATCAAAACTATTAATATTCGCCCTCAAAAAGGGGGCGAATATTAATAATTTTTGGTAGGGAGATTTGTTACCATATACGACTACAAAATACCAAATTGCAGCGAATTCGGATGAAAAACGCGCTCAAGAACCCCAAAATACCGAAAATTGGGGGTAGCCTTATATGGGGACTATCCGAAAAATTTAACCTATATTCATAATTTTTTGTGGAGAGATTTGGTACCTATTAAGAACTCAAAATTCTAAATTACAGCTAATTCGGCGGAAAATGCGATCAAAACCCCCAACTACTGAAAATTAGGAAGTACCGTTATATGGGGCTACCAGAAAAAGTGGACATATATTTATAATTTTTTTGGAGACATTTAGTACCCAATAAGAACTCAACGTAGCAAATTTCAGCGAATTCGGTTGAAAAACGCGCTCAAGAAACCCAAAGTACCGAAAATTGGGGGTACCCTTATACCTAAACGTGGACCGATAAAGCCCATCTTCGAATTTGTCCTATCTGCAGACAAAAGACAAACCTATGCAGAATTTCAGCACCCTATCTTAATTCCTTCAGAAGATAGAGTGATTACAACAGACGGACAGACAACCGACGGACATGGCTAGATCGTCTTAGAATTTTACCCTGATTAAGAATATATATATATATATATATACTTTATAGGGACGGAAATAAATATTTCGATGAGTTACAAACGGATTGACAAAATTAATATACCCTCCACACTATGGTGGAGGGTATAAAAAAACCAAACTTATTATTTAATTTTCAATGACCTCAAGACGAAAAAAATAATAACAGGTGAAAAAGAGTTGGATACACTCCACCATAGATATACTGACAGGTACTTGAAATAAAAATATGGGGAACATACAAAAAAGTGTACCTATGCCGACATTTCTACCGATTATGGTTATAAGTATTGGTCCTAGACCCCATTTTTCTTTGGACCAAATTTGATTCAAAAAAATTTGATTTCATCCAAACTTTGCCCATCTTATCATTTCTTCAAAATTAGTTCAAGTTCAAACATGGGGAATATCGGTACACTCCACACAGGGGCTAGGCGTAAACGCGGGTTACAGTTCATATATATGAATATATATATATATATATATATATATAGTTCTAGTTTTTTTGTATCTTCTGCAAATGAAATGATTATAACAGAATCTTAGAACCAAACCCAAGCACGGAACAAATCATATAACTATTTTTAATATAAAAAGGGGGTTATATGGGGACAACCCCAAAAAGTGGGCGAATATTAAAATTTTTTTGTAGGGAAATTTATTACCCTATACGACTACAAAATACCAAATTGCAGTGAATTCAGTTGAAAAGCGCGCTCAAGAACCACAAAATACTGAAAATTGGCGAGTACCCTTATAAGGGGCATATCCGAAAAAATGGACCAACATTTTTAATTTTTTGTGGAGATATTTAGTGCCCCATTAGAACCCAATGTACCAAATTTCAGCGTATTCGCTTGAAAAGCGCGCTCAAGAACCCCCCAAAAAAATGGGGGGGTACTGTTATATGGGAGCTATACCTAAACGTTAACCGATATGTCCCATCTTCGAACTTGACCTGCCTGCAGACAAAAGACAAGCCTATGCAAAATTTCAGCACCCTAACTTAATACGAAAAGAAATTCCAAAGGTCAACAATAATTTCCAACATACCAAGTTTATTGCCAAATTTCGTGTTTTTGGCATGCCAGTTCACACCTTTCTAGTAGATGGTTTAGATTTACATATAGCTCCCATACATAAATGATCTCGATTTCATACACCTGTTACACCAAATAACCAAAGTCTGCCCGATTGACATGTACATGTACAAATTTGCAATATTGTCCATATACGTTTTAAAATTAAATTAAAAAAATCCCTGACGTTATCTGGGTTAATAATAGATTGCGAAATTTGTGATAGATTTCGAAAAGACAAAAATATAATTTTGGACTCCAATGAACAACACGAATAAATTTAAGCAAGAATATTATTTGATAAATATAGAAAAATTAAAAAAAAATTCTGCATGCAATAGCAAATAATGTTTTCGTCCTCTATTAGGGGAACCACCCCCCCCATTCACGATTTTAATTTTTCAAGTTTTTCAATGGGCTGGTAAATGAATACAAATGCTTGTTACGGTTTGTAACTTTGCACATATATAATCGAAGATTTAAAAGAGAAGAAAAATAATTTGCAAAAAATATTAAAAAAAAATATTATTTTCGATGGCGGGCATGATAACTCCTCATTGGAACATCGGAATCCGAAAATTCCAACGGTGTTAGAAAGAGTACATGTCTGGCTCTCGTATGAACTAGGATTATTGACTTCGCTCTAAAATTAACAAAATGGTGGACCTTTGAAAAAATATTTTTGGAAAATCGCCGATTTTTTACCAAAAAGCAAGTTAAAAAATAAGGAATATCTTCACCGATTGGCTTTATCCTAGTTCATACGAGAGCTATACACTCCCAGAGAAACGTTGCAAAATTTGGAACCGATTTGATTATTAGTTTTTGAGTTATCGTGCCCGCCATTCGCAAAAAAAATGTTTTGAGAAAAACGCGTTTAAAGTTTAAGAAGCCCTTCAGCCGTCACTTGATGCTGACACAATAAATCGGCTATATCTTCAAGAGTTCTTGAGATTTTCACTTGAAATTTTGTAGAGACATTCTTTAATCAGTGTAGATTCGAATTATATCCACAAAAATTTTGACCCCGAGAATGGGGGGGTCCCCTTAAATTTAAAATTAGTGCCGATAATCACTCTCGCCCTCTACTTCTCTAATACTTTTCTCTCCTCATATGACTCGTAATGTCCAATAGAGTCCAAAATTATATTTCTCTTTTCAATTCGACACGCTTATATAACATGTCGTACATCTAAGATGTTTGTGTAATTTATGTTCCGGTGTTGTAGACTGTGCTATTAAATATTTTTGTTCTTATTGATTTTTAGTTTCTTTTTATATATGAATTTAGTTTAACTCCTTGTTCGTAAAACGCTCGCCTCGTCGCATATTTTAAGTGAAAATTAATTCTTCATACGCCACGTAGAACATGTTCGCTCCTTACGTCCCTCTGCCACAGTATTCTGTTGTATGTTAGGATGTATGAATTTAAATTAATTTTTTCTCAAGTCAAAATTTATTCATAACGTTTTTGTTACCTACTGCAACATAAATAATGTTCATCCGGGACACCCGCCTCCCGCCCGCAATACACACATTGGCGATAAAGTGTGTTTGAGCTGAGCATACTTACGCACACACAGCACACCTCCTTCTTCTGACTCGAGCAAGTTAATTTCATGTTGTTTGCACTGTAACACTGTGAGCCATCACGGAACCAGGCAACTTTGCTAATAAGTTTCATTTAACGGCCCGACCACCAGCAACATAACTTGTTAACACTGCCACTAAAGAATTTATGGCGAACAACTGCAACGACGACAACAACAAAGGAGCAGCATCAGCAAATCCACACAAAAAGAAAAACAATGTTTTATCAGAATGACTTTTCTTGTTGTTTTATAAGTTGTGTCATAGACGGTATCGTGTGTATTATCAGAATTCGTATATCCGGACGGATTAGTGCCTTATGCACAGTCAACGTAACAGCCTCCCGCCTCTAAGAGCTCCTTCGCAGAAACGATTTGCTAGCATATTGCAGCGATATGCCAGTGCAGTTTGCAACGTCAAATGTTCCATCTGCGGTTGTTACGTGCGAACATACACAGCGTAGTGGAGCCCCGGCTCGATTTCATAGTTTCCATACTTTTTAAAAACTTCCGCTCGTTTCTTTGTCTTGTAAGAAAGTTATTCAACGGATGGAATCTAATGAAAATTCATCTTCGCATCAAAGA
Source organism: Musca vetustissima (assembly GCF_032173495.1). Classification (NCBI taxonomy): domain Eukaryota; kingdom Metazoa; phylum Arthropoda; class Insecta; order Diptera; family Muscidae; genus Musca; species Musca vetustissima. The sequence goes on from NW_026877568.1 coordinate 26,087, forward strand.
GTATTTCAATTTCAATTTATAATTATATATTCTTATAATTGTTGAATATCATGGTCGGACCCGTGTATTGAATTAAGTCATTGTTTAAACGCAAAATTAAACAGCAGTTTCCCCTCAGGCATTTCCGCTCATTTGAGAAACTTTATCAAAGTTTTGCCGCAATTGCAGAGTATTTTTAGATAAATATTGCACTGAGCAATGAAATACATTTTAAATTATTAAATCCACAAATTCTGGTCAGAGGGGGCATATATAAAGAAAATAAGCTCCTTTAATGGTTTAGCTTCATGCAGTTTTTGGATTCATGTCACAATCTGATGTATTCCTAACTTCTCAGATGAACATTCTAATTGTACACAAAGATTTACTCCACAAATCTAATCTTTATTTCCAGTTCGGTATTATTTCGAGGTGTTGCATACTCGAAATATGCGTCGAAAACTTTATGAAGTAACTTTATGAAATATCATCCTATTTTGAATTATAGAGCTATGAATAATTAAGAAATTTGTACACACGTTATAATAATGTTTTGAAGATCTTAGTCGAATTTTCTAAACGAAGTAACTTGAAATTGACATTATGCGTTCATGGGAAACCCTGTTTTGACATTGCTCTAAGTAAAGATCCCACCCATTTTGGGTAGACGCATTTTCCAAACAAAGTGGCTGTAATTTGGATTACGGGGTTTTGATGGATAAAAACTTATTTGTTTAAAATGGCCAATGTAGGTACATGTTTCAGTAGAGGCTCCGGTATGGTAATACTTACATCGCATCAGCCTATCTTCCGTTCGCCTCACCGGTGCTGTAGTGACTGATGAGGAATGTACTGTTTTGTCACGATATTAGTTTAGGTTGAAAAGAGGGGTGGATAACACCAACACATGTCCAACAAAAAACGACATACACATAAGCCAGTGGAGACCTGTTAGAATGAGAGAAGTTAGTTTAAACCAGAGCTCCGATTTGCTCGATTTTACTCGTGAGTGAAAAATACATTCTAGACCTAAATGATTAGGCTGTACCAAATTTCGTGCAAATCGGAGGATATATAGAGACTTTGGGGCACCATTTACATAAAATCGGATGAAACTATATATGGGAGATATATCTAAATCAGTGGAGACCTGTTAGAATGAGAGAAGTCAGTTTAAACCAGAGCTCCGATTTGCTCGATTTTACTCGTGAGTGAAAAATACATTCTAGACCTAAATGATTAGGCTGTACCAAATTTCGTGCAAATCGGAGGATATATAGAGACTTTGGGGCACCATTTACATAAAATCGGACGAAACTATATATGGGAGATATATCTAAATCAGGACCGATTTTCATGAAACTTGACAGACATCATTCTAGGCTCACTTTAGTACGTTATGCCAAATTTAGTGCAAATCGAAAGATATATAGCGACTTTGGTCCGCCATTTACATCAAATCGGACGAAACTATATATGGGAGATATATCTAAATCAGGACCGATTTTCATGAAACTTGGCAGACATCATTATAGGCTCAAGTCAGTACGTTATGCCAAATTTCGTGCAAATCGAAGGATATATAGGGACTTTGGGGCACCATTTACATGAAATCGGACGAAACTATATATGGAAGCAATATCTAAATCTGGACCGATTTTTTTCCAAAGTTGGCAGACATCATTCTAGGCTCAATTCGGTACGTTATTCCAAATTTCGTGCAAATCGCAAGATATATGTGGTGCACCATTTACATGAAATCGAAGGATTCATGTAAATATATATCTAAATCTGTACCGATTTTCACGAAACATGGCAGACATCATTCTAGACTCAATTCAGTACGTTATGGCAAATTTCGTGCAAATCGAAAGATATATAGGGACTTTGGAGCACCATTTACATGAAATCGGACGAAACTACATATGGGAGCTATATCTAAATCTGGACCGATTTTCACGAAACTTGGCAGACATCATTCTAGACCTAAATGATTAGGCTGTACCAAATTTCGTGCAAATCGGAGGATATATAGAGACTTTGGGGCACCATTTACATAAAATCGGATGAAACTATATATGGGAGATATAACTAAATCAGGACCGATTTTCATGAAACTTGACAGACATCATTCTAGGCTCACTTTAGTACGTTATGCCAAATTTAGTGCAAATCGAAAGATATATAGCGACTTTGGTCCACCATTTACATCAAATCGGACGAAACTATATATGGGAGATATATCTAAATCAGGACCGATTTTCATGAAACTTGGCAGACATCATTATAGGCTCAATTCAGTACGTTATGCCAAATTTCGTGCAAATCGAAAGATATATAGGGACTTTGGGGCACCATTTACATGAAATCGGACGAAACTATATATGGGAGCAATATCTAAATCTGGGCCGATTTTTTCCAAAGTTGGCAGACATCATTCTAGGCTCAATTCGGTACGTTATGCCAAATTTCGTGCAAATCGAATAATATATAGGGACTTTGGTGCACCATTTACCTTTAATCTGACGAAACTATATATGGGAGCTATATCTAAATCTGGACCGATTTTCTCGAAACTTGGCAGACATCACTCTAAGCTTAATTCAGTATGTTATGCCAAATTTCGTGCAAATCAAAAGATATATAAGGACTTTGGGGCACCATTTACATGAAATCGGACGAAACTATATATGTGAGCTATATCTAAATCTCGACCGATTTTCACCAAACTTGGCAGACATCATTCTAGACCTAAATGATTAGGCTGTACCAAATTTCGTGCAAATCGAAAGATATATTGGGACCGTTTATATTAAATCGGTTAAATATATATATGGGAGCTATATCTAAATCTGAACCGATTTTTCCCAATTTCAATAGGGTTCGTCCTTGGGCCGAATAAGTGACCTATGCCAAATTTCATCCAATTCGGATAATAAATGCGATCTGTACTTTGTTTACAATTTAACATGGACAGACAGACGGACGGACGGACGGCGGACATGCATAAATCGATTTAGAAAGTGATTCTATGCATATTCTCAAAAGGAACCATGGGTCTATCTCGATTATTTTTGCCTGTTACAAACATATGCACAAAGACATAATACCCTGTACCACAGTGTGGTGAAGGGTATAAAAAATAATAAATAAATAATAATAAAAGAGTATTCGACAAGAGTGGAATCTGCTCGATTTCGAGCGAATTTCACTCCCACTCGAATACGAGCGAAGCACTTGCGCTCTTATTTGAGAGGAAGAGAAAAATAGAGTATACTCATTTTACTTTTTCTACTCGCAGGAGTACTCCCACTCGAATTCGAGCAAGTTTCATTCTTTACTCGAATTCGAGCGAGCATTTCGGAGACCTGGTTTAAACATATTGGGTTTTAATTGTGAGAATTCAGAGTTTTTTATTTGAACTTTCCTGTCTTTCATTATCCCAAAGAATTTTGTGGGTCTCTTTCGGTCATGCCCTCATAAGCGATACTAACTCAGCGACTCTAATATACTATGTTCAGCGACTCTAATAGACAAGACCCACGATTGGACTGTCTAAGATAACTCCTTCTCTGACTACAGCTATATTAAGTTTAAAATTTCACGGTCGATAATTCAATAAACCAAAATTCGATAGATTGTTCAAAGAAAGATTAGGGCAACACATCTATGACAACTTAAACAAGTAAAGTTTTTTTTCGATGATGATAAAACTAACTAAAGAAACAATAGTGCTTCTCATGAAAGCACTCCCACTGAACACATTGATAACTGATCATGTAACTTGATAAGCGAGGCATGAGTCGAGGAACCTAAGGTTGATGAATCAATGGTGCGAGATGCATGGAAGAACTTCTCACCATATTAAGCGAAGGACCAGATAAAGCCTTACCTTACCAAATAGATCACATCTTCGGACTTCATATGGGCTTGGTAAGGATAATAGGTTGAACAAAATTTGGTTCGAATCGGAGATTCCATTCGTCTAATATTGGAGTGGGCCAATTGTTCCCACTTGATCTAGGCTTTGTAAAGATAATAAGTGGTACAAAGTTTGGTTCAAATTCAAATTTTCAAACTTTGAACATTTTGTGGGCGAGGTGCCAGAACTTGAACTATGTCATAGAACTTGAACTATGTTTGGAATAAATATTACGATGTATAAAGTTTGGATGAAATCGGTTACTCCCTTTGAGAGTTATCATGAGCACCAGCCGTCCGACTCCAAATTGTCTGAAACGAAACTTGTCCAAAGAAACATTGTGTCTACAACCAATATTTCGATGAGGCACATTTTTGCGTTTCAAAGTGTATATACACCTAAGTACGTTTTTACAACGTCTTTTTGTACACGGTTTTGATATAACACGGTTTGAAAATTTAATATTTTTAATTTTTTAGACGATTTTATTCCATTTAGCGCGATTTGAAATTTTATGTACATAATTTTTTTGTCAAATTTAGTTTTTGCGAAGTATGTTCATATCACAAAAAAGTATTTATGAAAGAAAAAAGTCTGAAACCATCGATAGTATCGATAGTTTGGGTACACTAGCTTAAAGATTAGAGTGAATTCCCCTTAAGCGCGTACAAACAATTTTTACTGGTCAAAGCAAATGTGAATAGCACTAGTTTAGGGGAATTCCCTTTATGTATAAGATCAATGTCTTTTTTACACGTTTTTTTTTTACACGGCTTCTTTTGGAACCAATCTACCGTGTAAAAACAGCCTTAGGTGTACCCTCATTAGCTATAAGGCTGAGGGTGTAAAAATGTAATGTAAAAGCATTACGGAAAGTCCTGATAACATGCTGCTTCGGAATATATAGGGCAATGTGAACAACACCAACTAGGGTTTAGGAGTCTAGATTTTATATACATCCAATTGATATCAGAAAATATGAAGTGATCGTAGCAACATTTAGACATAAGGCGATGTACGAGTGAATGGACATCGGATACAATACACCGCACAAAATTATAGTAGAGGCCACAATCTGATCCTCTATCAGAAAATTTGAGTCTGACCGATTACCTCAAACAAAAGTAGTCACATCATCTGAACACTACAACAAATACTCTCTGGATGATGTTGTTGCACAGATGGCTCGCGGCTAGCAGTAATGAAGTGTCTGGGACTTTTTATTAAAGAACCGGAACTAAAACTTCACTTCGCCAGCCAGATCCCAATACGATCCTACAGTCGAAGGTTCAAGAATTAACGATGTGTGTAAAGTGGCTATGTTCAAACTCTGGACAAAAATAAAACATTACATAAAATGTCAACTATGCCACTCGGATGTACTGGTAAACTTTTTACGGAATTTTATTTCCGGAGTAATACATAAATGTACCTCATAGAATGGCTAGGTTATTTTACCCCAAACCGAACATTACCGAAAATGCCTCTGACCAGAACCGAACCTGCGACTGTTCTATAACTTCGGCCTGAACTTTGATCTCAAATTATAATGGACAGACGGACGGATGCTAGTCGATATAGTGCTGAGGTTTTGTACACTTTGCCCATCATAAGCTAACTGGCAACAAAGCCAATAAAAAACATCAAAGCGACTACACTATATTTTCTTTTTATATTTTATTTATATTTTCTTTTACACATAACCATGAAAAACATAAGCGGTATTTTGTATCGGGTTTTTCTGGAAATTCTTAACTCACTTTCTTCAAACTAAATCTTTATAACACAAAAAATCATTTGGGATGAAAATGTTTATATTGCTTTAATATATGTATGTATGTTCAGCACATTTGTACGGATGTTTACGGGTGTGGAGCCATATCATAAATTATTTTCATATTTATTTAATTCTTAATACGACTGCATTTGCATTCTTTGATTAAATTCATACAAAGAAATATCTGTCATGTGATACAACAATAATTCTAAAAAATGTTCAGATTTATTTATGTGTGCTTGTAAATCCATTAAAATGTTTTAAAAGTTCTTATCTTTATGAATATTGTATCTCTTGGATAGTCAACAAAACACACATGTACACACATTTTGCACATTTAGCTATAAATGATATGCACACACACACACACACTCGCACGAAGGCATTATGAGAAAAGTTTTCAAATCTCATAATTCAATGATAAGAATTACAGAAGAACTATTTGCGTCAAATATTCATAACATTTATTTCAATTCGAAATATGTGTGACAAAATTACACATAACAATACCCATATTTATACCTATAAGGACACTTAGGTTATGCATACACAAGATAATTCATTTCTTCAGGATGCCCTGGCGTTCGTACACTGTTAGAAAATAGAGTCCCTTAAATATTACAGGTAGATAAAACAAAATAATATCAGCATGCAGATAAAATATATAGATAAAAAATAAGAAAAAAGTAATAGTTTTGTCTTCGGATTATAATATGATTTACTTATTATATTTATAATAGAAAAGAGAAACATTTCCAGAAATATTTATAATTTTAAAAATGTCTCCAGAATTTACAGATATTGTTGATTTTTACTCAATTTGCAGTGTAATAATTGATCTGAAATTGTGGGATATAAAAAAATATGTACATATTCAGATTTCCCCTACTTTGGAATATTATAATATTACCTTACTAAGAAGAAGAACAATGGAGCGGTACTGAATATTATGTATAGAGTGTATTTTCTAAAAAGCGCAACTAAAATATTCGGAATAGAAAGAACCGAAAAGTAATAAATATTTATAATAAAAATCGGCTCACATACATATATTTTTTCGATTAATTTGACATGAACGATAGTAGGTATTTTAATATCACAATTCAACAAAACAAATTCTCGGTGTACGTATCATAAACTTATGATTCACATTCCTTTTGACATAATCGAAATTCCAGAACGACAAATCAAATGAACTTCATCTAATTCAAATAAACTCTTAAAGATAAAATGTCATGATTTCATTAATTACACACATGACTACATAGAAATAACCAATGTGGACAGAAGCTTACACAAGAATTAGAGATACTACACATATTAAAAAAATACAAGTGCAATAAAAAAGTTCTAATAATCTCATGACAAACATACATTAACACAGAAGAAAGTCAATTAAAGAAAAATACATTGATTACTAGTTTCATAGTTTTTTAATGTATTTTTTTTAAATTAAGTTTTTTAGTTTTCCATAAAAAAAGAAAAATAAATTGTGGCTACGTGTGGCTACTGAAAGTGACCCACCCCAAAAGGAAAGAAGAGCTTTCATTGCCACTTAAAAAAAAACAACAACAACAAAAAACAATCAAACAATTCCTTTGCAAAAAAAGTAAACAGAAAAAAGATGAAGGAGTCTGCCAAGTGGGTCTGACAGTAAACTGAGAACTACAGCTTCGAGGTAGTCAAAGATTGTATATACCTTGGTACCGCCATAAATAAAACGAATGACATCAGTTTTGAAATTCGGAGAAGGATAGTGATGGCCAACATATATATTCGTCCGATTAACACGAAATTTTGCACAACGTATCAAATTGACACTTGAATGACGTTATTGCGATTTGTTGAAATTGGTACAGATGCAGCCATAACTTCCATATGTATTTCGAACGGGTGTGAAAATTATATTTTTAACAGTGTGGCGTACCGAATAGCGTGTATCAATTTTTCTTTAAATCGTTTCCCATAAATGTTTCCAATGGTACGCAGACGACTCTAAATCTGTCCGAATGAAATTAAATTTATCATAGGTGGCAGAAAGACATGAGTATGTTTCCTCGATTGACATGCAATTGTAAGGATACATATGTACAATATATATATATATATATCATATAGTCCGCCCAGTCCGACTTTACTATTTCCTTACGGGTTCTGTTAATATAGATATGCTCAATGTTTATTAGTTTATTTACTATAGCCATTACCCCATTCACTACTAACCCTCCATAGGCCCAACTATGGACTGTACGTTCTCCCCACGTTATGTGATGTTGGATTCCTCGGTCGAAAAATATCGTCCGCATATAGGTTTAGTTTGGACCATTCTATGAATTCCGAGTCTGGGCACTATTTCACGAAATTTGACAGATTATGTGTCAACAGATCCTTAGTCTAACGTCTTTTTCGAATCATATTTTCCCGGAGAGAACATTTATGCCATGAAATTAAAATTTTGTTATTTTACACACAAAAATCTTGGCTGATTTGACCAGCTAAATATTGGCCGATCATTATCAGAACAGGCATAACTTAGTTTTGCAACAGAAAATTTGTAAATCCACTTGAATTCACATCAAATTGCCTGATATATATTGAATTTCATAAAGCTTCCGATATATTAAATGAAAAGATCAGCTATCAATATGTATTAGATTTTGCGGTATCTAAAAAAGTCAAAGAATGTTTCCTTTGTCACGTGGAAGTATAAGGATTAAAACATACATTAACACCGAAGAAACTCAATTAAAGGAGAGTACATTGAATACTAGTTTCTTAGCTTTTTTAATGTATTTATACCCTTCACCACACTGTGGTACGGTACAGGGTATTATGTCTTTGTGCATATGTTTGTAACAGACAAAAGGAAACGAGATAGACACATGGTTCCTTTTGAGAATATGCATAGAATCACTTTCTGAGTCGATTTACGCATGTCGGTTCAGATTTGGATATAGCTCCCATATATATTTTCGTCCGATTTAATGTAAATGGTGCACCAAAGTCCCTATATAACTATCGATTTGCACGAAATTTGGCACAGCGTAATGAATTAGGTATAGAATGATGTGTGTTAAGTTTCTTGAAAATCGGTTCAGAATTATATATAGGTCTCATATATATTTTCGTCCGATTTAATGTAAATGGTGCACCAAAGTCCCTATATATCTATCGATTTGCACGAAATTTGGCACAGCGTAATGAATTGGGTATAGAATAATGTGTGTGTAGTTTCTTGAAAATCGGTTCAGAATTATATATAGCTCCCATATATATTTTCGTCCGATTTAATGTAAACGGTGCACCAAAGTCCCTATATGTCTTTTGATTTTAACGAAATTTGGTACTGCGTACTGAATTATGTCTAGAATGATGTGTGTTAAGTTTCCTGAAAATCGGTTCAGATTTAGATATGGCTCCCATATATATTTTCGTCCGATTTAATGTAGATGGTGCACCAAAGTCCCTATATATCTTTCGATTTGCACGAAATTTAGCACAGCGTAATGAATTAGGTCTAAAATGATGTGTGTTAAGTTTCGTGAAAATCGGTTCAGATTTAGATATAGGATCTATATCTGACCAAATGAAAAATTTAGTATCGGTTGCAGAATGATAGGTTTATGGATCCAATTTCAATAGCTATATTGTCAAAAACCTAATGGTTTTGGTTAGGTTTCCGACGTTTCTGACGTATGTATTATACGTCGGAAATGTATGTCATTTACGTCATTGTTTCTGACAGACCATCTCTGGAAGGGTATCATATAGTCGGCCCAGTCCGACTTTACTACTTTCCTTACTGGTTTTTAAATTCAGTTTTTTAGTTTGCCATTAAAAGTGATCCAGCCCAAAAGGAAAGAAGAGTTCTCATTACCACTTTAAATAAACATCAACAAAAAAGAATGTATAAAAAACACCTTTGTCAATATTTTTGAAAGGTCAATGATATAACGGCGTATCTATCACGTGGTCATTATTAAATCAAAATGTAGTTCCTCTCACATTTTATATTTATGTTTAAATCTCACAAGAAAATCTTCAAAAAGGTAATGCTGTAATGTTAATCGTATCTCAATATGAAATCATACTTCTGTTTCAAGGTTGCTGTGATGGAGTAAACTTTCATCACAGCATTGTAAATTCGATTTTTCATTAGGATTTTTAGATTTTTTATTAGATTTCCCAGTTTTTTCAGACTATTAATCTGAACATTGTCAAATCATATGATCACATACATTTAGTAGTTAATATATAAAATGTTATAATACCAAATCGTGACGAGGAGTTCCACAAAATTTACATGGATACACAAATTATTGCCGACAAATTTGTAACAACCCTTTAGATAAATTTTGCGAGTGACGGTGGTGAGACTTACATTGATGTTGAACTTACATATGTTGAATTGATAGTTTGACATCGCTTTTGGTTAGGTGTTTTCCAAAGATTGTCCTGTGGGCAAAGGACTGCGGGAGGCATTGAAATCTAGCTTCAGTCGGAATTTGGGGGGGTTTGTCCTTTGTACAACAGAAGATGGTTTTTAAACAGAAAATTTTATAGACTCCCTATTTTTGGCAAATGTAGAAATGGATGATATGAGATATGATTATGACAAATTAAAATCCCCTTAATAATCATAGTTTATTATACGGACACATTCAATATTCCTAGATCTCAGATGTTATGAGACCAGCGCTATCTGACCCTCCCTAGCCAATGTCCTGAGTGCGCTTATTTTCAGGACCCCTGAAGTATATTACCTGATCACACACTACCACATTTCTACGAAAACAATATGTAGATTTAGCACTTCATAATGGTATATATTTAGTATTTCAGATCATTTTCAAAATTACGTATAAAATATTCTTATTAACTATTTTATGTACTTTATAATTTTTCTTTTGGTAATAAATTCCATAAATTCAATTGGTTATAATTTGGCAGTATAAATAAACATAACAAACCATTTTTTAAAACATTAACAAATGTATAGCTAAATCTTATAAAAATTGTTTGTTGGGAAATATCAAAGTTTTGTTAAAGATTGTTTATGCAGTGGATTGAGCAACAACAATTACATATCAAGATAAAGAAGAATAAGAATTAACAATGATCTCAATTATGTAATTTTGCTTTAAGCAGAAAACGACAATGAAATGTGCAGGTTGTTGAAGACAACAACAACAGTGAAAAAAATTACAGCAACAAGATAGATTATCAATGCTTTGCAATGACACAAAGCAAACGAAAAAAAAAAATACAATTATTCTTTCTTCATTCATATGAGTTCCAACTTACCAGGTTATACGAAGTTCGGGAAGGCCTTCTGAAGTTCGATGCTGGATGTGTTCAAACTAATGATGTTTGATAGTAATATGAGGGTAAATACCTTACACATTTAATTGTGGTTTCTGTAATTATATGTTTAGGGTTATGAAATACGACAATAACTAAAATTAAAAATCGAATTTATGGATTCATCATTGATTACTTATTACCAAAATTTTGACATTCTAGCCTTAGTTACGTAATTTGTATGGATATTCTATTAAAATTTATTCTATTTTTCTTAACTTTACTGGTTATTTAATTTTATTAAAGAAATTTAATTTAAGAAAGTTGGGATTAAGTTGGCATTTTGGCAATAGTAATATGGTGATTCCAATTAAATCTTTGAGGAAATCATAGAATAATGCGAATATTGAAATGTAATGGATTTTTAAGCAATTCTTACTCCACGAGGTTTCTTACTCTAAACGCTAACCTACGTTTATTCTTCCGCACAGCGTTTCACAATAGATGAATATGTGTTTTAATTTGTAGTTTCAGCCGAAAGCTCCAATTTAAGATTTTCCAAATTTGGAAGGAAGAATTTTATGTATTTGGTAGAAATCGTCAGCAAAATCTCCTCTTCTCCGCAATGCAGGTCTCCGCTCCTTACGTTGCGGTGTGCTTTCTTCCGAATGTGGAGCACGCAAAAAAGTTTCAGTATCGGAGGGAGGAATATAGAGGCGGATTTTTGGATGCTGGAATGGTGGTTTACGGCCTTTTTATTACCAATTTTGTTTCAGATAATCCGGAAAAATCACTTTTTAAATATTCAGATTTCTTTGGGATAAATAGGGCACCACAAATTTTTACCAAATTGCGCAATTTGAGATTTACTGGCACTATAATTTGGAAGCGATATATTTTTTCTTTAAATTTTTATAATTCTTGTAGGATAAGAAGAAAATACTAGAAGCATTACCTCAATTTTAGTTTCAACACAAAAATTTAAGCAACTTTTAATAAATTTCACTTTTGGATTGATTAGAAAAATGTAATTTTTTTTGATGTTTTATAATTGCTTATCTCTCTTTTAATTTGTTCCGTGTTCTTTGAAGTGTTTTAATAAAAGGAAGTTTCAGTATTTCATTAGTTTTCTCTACACCTAATTTCAATTTGCTTTTTGTTAAAATTGCATGATTGAGATAGTGACAATCGATAACAGAGCTTATGATCAGCAAAGAATTGAAATAGAAGCAATTTCATTTTAGCGACTTTTGTTTTAGGGTTGCCAACGAGCAAAATAAAAATAGGTATTTTTTTGGTCGGATCTGAATTTAGATGTTTCAAGTACAAATCATATATTACAAACCGAGTAATATTTTCCTAATAGGATGTAATATTAATCGGAGGCAAATAAATAAAAAAGAAGTTAAGGCCGAATATCTTTGGCGTGAAAAGTGCCAATTACTTTTCCATTTAAGTCTTCCAAAATATAGTAATTTGTGCCAACTTTTTCTTTGATTTTTGCTTTCAGGAAAAGTGGGGAAAATTTAGAATTAAATGCCTTTTCCGCATTGCTCTGAGCAAAATTGCGTCTAAAAACTTCCTGACAAATGTCGAATGAAATAGGACGAGTTCTAAGATTATATTGATGCTGGTTACGAGTGTATGCGTCATCAATTTTTTTTCGTATTTTCTGTCTAATCAATTGCAGCTCATCATCACGCGAAAGAATATCCGTAGGTTCATCAAGCATGCGTAAGTTTCGTAGCAGTTTATAGGAAGATCCGTGGGTTACCATATCAAATCCGAATAAGGAATGATAAGGTGATAGTTTTAGGGATTGGTGTATAGAATTTCTGAGTGCACAGCTAATAGAACTCAGATGTTAGTCCCACTGCCTGTGGTCCTGTTTGAGAAAGGTCCTGATTCCAGCCAATATCGATCTATTTACTCGTTCCGAGAAACGCATTAAATGAATTAGATTTAAATTGTGATCCATTGTCGCTCACTAAGACTTCTGGAACACCATACACATGAAAAATATCATTTAATAGAAAATTTTCAATTTTAGACGAAGTAAAGGATCTCAAGGGGCATAACCAGTGAAATTTAGACATATGATCCAATACGATCAATATGCCTATATTTCCTTTTCTACTTCGGGGATATGGGCCTAACAAATCAATATATATTCGCTGAAATGGGCGCTCAGAAGTTATTTGTTTACCCATTTCAGGTCTCATAATTTGGTTTGTATGTTTTGACGTCTTACAAACTTCACAAGTTCTTATATATTCTTTGACATCTTTCACCAAACCAGGCCAGAAAAAATTTCTCCTGATTAGGTCAAGAGTTTTTTGTATTCCACCATGGCAGGCTGTTGAGAAGTTGTGGTGTATTGCTATTATATCCTGTCGAAGGTTTACAGGAATCCAGAGTTTCCAAGATTTGTCTTCTTGCTCTGGATCTCCGGTGTAGTGTTCGGTTCTTATATAGACGAAATTGTCAACGATTTTAATGTCCGGGTATCTGGCTTCATTAGAGCGAATTTTTTCCTTAAGATTGGAATAATCTTGGTCATTGAAATGAACTGAGTTCAGGTCAATTTCTGGTTCTGATATAGTAATTTCTGAAATTTCCTCGCAATAAATCCGTGACAGAGCATCGGGCACTACATTTTCCTTTCCCTTTCGATGACTAAAGCTGAATTTATACCCCTGGAGTTTGAACATCCAGCGGGCCAGTCTTCCGGTGAGGTCATGTTGCCTCATCAACCATAATAAACTTGAGTGGTCGGTTATGACCTCAAATTCTTGGAGCTCAACGTAGCATCTGAATTTTTTTATAGCTTCCACGACTGCCAAACATTCTCTTTCAGTGACGTGACTTTAATTCCTTTGTGCTGCGTTAAGTTTTTTGCACATATAGGCAATGGGCCTTTCATCCCCATTTTCATCTAATTGAATGAGAACAGCGCCAATGCCAAAATCACTAGCGTCACAATGAATAAAGAATTTTTTGGAGAAGTCGGGATTAATGAGGACAGGAGCAGATGTCAGATGTTGTTTTATATCACAGAATGCAATGTCAGCTTCGTCAGTCCAAGTAAACTTTTTCTTGGTTGACAGAAGTTCGGTTATAGGAAATACTTTCGTCGAAAAATTATCAATGAATCTACGATACCAACCACATAGTCCTAAGAAACCTCGAACTTGTTCTAAGTTCCTAGGGATTGGCCATGATAAGATAGACTCAATTTTCTCCGGATCTGTTTTTAGACCTCCGTGTCCTATAACAAAACCTAAATATTTTACCTCCTTGACACAAAATTGGCTTTTCGAAACGTTAATTGTGAGATTTGCTCGTCTAAATTGATCTGCAATTCTAACAAGAACGGCTAAGTGTGTTGGGAAATCTTCTGATACCACAACGAGATCGTCAAGATATCCAAACACACAATGTCTCAGGTCAGGGGGAATCAATTCGTCCATGAGGCGACACATTGTCTGAGGAGCATTACACAGTCCGAATGGCATGACCACGAACTGGTAAAGAGGCCTACCAGGGACTGTAAATGCTGTCAGATGCTTGGACTGATCGGATAAACCGATCTGCCAAAATGCGTCCTTCAAGTCAAGCTTTGATATTAGGTTTGCCTTAGGCAATCGAGCAAAAATTCCCTCAATACTGGGAATGGGATAAGCGTCTTTTTTAGTAACTGCATTCAGTTTCCTCGCATCTAGACACAGACGGACTTTATTTGGTTTTACAACTAATCGCATTGGAGAACTCCATGGCGATGTTGACGGTTCAATGACTCCTAAAGATAGCATTCTGTCTATCTCGTTATACATAAGTTTCTCCACGGCTGGAGAAACTGGATAAAATCTTTGTTTGACCGGTTTGGCATCGCCAACGTCGATCTCATGTTTTATCAGACTGGTTCTACCCAAACCTTGTTTTTCAAAGTTGGGAAATAAAGCTTTAACTGCTTCGAGTTGTAAAGTTTCGGATGGAGTCAAAGGATATTGTCAAAGGACAAATCAGACTTTTGAACGGACGATAAATCAGAATTTAAAGCAGACAGACTAGTGATATCGGACAATTGGTTACTTTCAGACGGACATGATATCACTACGGACTCAAATACATTTGGAGCAAGATTGAATTCCTTCCAGAAATCCAAACCTAATATCAAACGCTGACTCAAAGTTGGGACGATTAATATTCTAAGCCTTTTAACCTGATTTTTAAAGCAAACATCTGCATCAAGAAAACCCAAAACTTTTTGGAGTTTTCCATCTGCCGTTTTTACGATGGAGTTACAATTTTCAAATTAATTAAATTGTGAGAAATTGTGTAAAGCTAAGTCTGAGCCAATGCATGTAACATTAGCTCCCGTGTCTAAGAGGCCATGTTCCTCAAAATTCAAAAATGAAACTTTTGCATACAGTCGTTTGTCAATGGGATTGCTGCAGATCGATGAAATGAGATATTTTGAAGTTATTTTTCGTCGCTTGTGGTATAATCTAAGTCTCAGTGTAGATCTTTTAGGTTTACTGAAGTTATGAGCCAAAGATGCTACTTCGAAAATTTCTTGTCTTTTCCGTAAATATTCCGACAGCCGTTGATGGTAAGGTCGAAGGGGAAGTAGGTTGACAGGTGTAGAAAAGTTCGGAATTGAGACGGATTTCTTTAGAATTTTTATTGGACATTGGGGATGTATTTCGGATTGATTAGCAGTAGTTGTGACACTACTGTCGTCGCTTATTGGTTTTTTGAAACATTTGTCTGGGTTTGATTATACATTCCATGAAGTTTTTTTGTGTTGCATTTCAGACAGTTAGGTTTGTATATGTTTCTGGCACCGCAGCCATAACAAAACACCGATCTGTCCTTTAAGCAGTCCTCCCAGAAGTGACCTGGCTCATGACAGTTCCAGCACTTTACATTAAGGGGACCATGCATAACGGCATCAACAGAAATACTTTCCCTTTCCGATTCCATATTTTCAATAGACGTTTCGTCCTGTTCTAACTCTGCTACATATCTTTTGGAAAATGTATTACTAGCAGGTTTATTTGCCAGATGTCGACGACAAGTTTCATCATTGAGTAGATTCTCTCTCATCTGAATCAACTTCCTTAAATGGGCTATGGACAATATCGGAACATAAAGCAGCTCATGCCTTATATCTGGGCGTAAATTTCTTTTAATAATCTCAATTAATTCTGTCTCAGGAATCTGAGAACCTAATCGGTCTAGAATGGCGGATATTGAATCGTAGAATGTTTCGAAATTTTCTCCGGGCTTCTGTTTTCTATTGCGAAGTTCTTCGCGAATATCAGCATCGGAGCGAAAATCTTTATATTGATACCTGATAGAAATACAAAAATCTTCCCAAACAACAGAAGGTACTTGTTTGCGGTAACGCCAAAACCATTCCCTTGCTTTGCCGGTCAATAATATATTTAAATTCTTACAAATAACAGTGTAGTCTTCATCAGAATTGTCGGCTGTTAGGGATTTAACCCTGTAAAGAAATTCATCAACATCAAGACCTTGTGCTGAACCATCAAATTGAAGGTTCCAGTTTCTGATAATAGATGTAATTTTATCCGACGCTAACGATGAATTGTAACTTGGAGTATGATTCCTTGACGTTTGTGGAATGTCGCTTGTAGTTGGTTGATTATTGAGTGGTGGCTGTTGCACTGGAGCAAAATTATTAGGATTTGAAGCATTTCGATTAAGGTCAAGATTCTGCAAAAGTTTGTTTATGCTGTTTTCAATCATGCGGTTTATAATACCATAATCAATATTGTTATTATTATTATTGGGGATGATGGAAACTTGAGGGGTTCTTGGATTTGAAGTGGGGACAGGTACCCTGTTATTATTAACTGCAGTAGCACTTTCTTCTGTCGGCATTGTAAAATTATCGTATACGTCAGGAAGTAATAATTGATTGGAATCATAAGGTGTATTACGGGCTGAACTTCTTGCGTTATATTGTTTGGCTAAAGCGCCACGCTTCTTGCCTCTATACGAGTTCGTTCGGATTGCTGCAGATCGATGAAATGAGATATTTTGAAGTTATTTTTCGTCGCTTGTGGTATAATCTAAGTCTCAGTGTAGATCTTTTAGGTTTACTGAAGTTATGAGCCAAAGATGCTACTTCGAAAATTTCTTGTCTTTTCCGTAAATATTCCGACAGCCGTTGATGGTAAGGTCGAAGGGGAAGTAGGTTGACAGGTGTAGAAAAGTTCGGAATTGAGACGGATTTCTTTAGAATTTTTATTGGACATTGGGGATGTATTTCGGATTGATTAGCAGTAGTTGTGACACTACTGTCGTCGCTTATTGGTTTTTTGAAACATTTGTCTGGGTTTGATTATACATTCCATGAAGTTTTTTTGTGTTGCATTTCAGACAGTTAGGTTTGTATATGTTTCTGGCACCGCAGCCATAACAAAACACCGATCTGTCCTTTAAGCAGTCCTCCCAGAAGTGACCTGGCTCATGACAGTTCCAGCACTTTACATTAAGGGGACCATGCATAACGGCATCAACAGAAATACTTTCCCTTTCCGATTCCATATTTTCAATATACGTTTCGTCCTGTTCTAACTCTGCTACATATCTTTTGGAAAATGTATTACTAGCAGGTTTATTTGCCAGATGTCGACGACAAGTTTCATCATTGAGTAGATTCTCTCTCATCTGAATCAACTTCCTTAAATGGGCTATGGACAATATCGGAACATAAAGCAGCTCATGCCTTATATCTGGGCGTAAATTTCTTTTAATAATCTCAATTAATTCTGTCTCAGGAATCTGAGAACCTAATCGGTCTAGAATGGCGGATATTGAATCGCAGAATGTTTCGAAATTTTCTCCGAGCTTCTGTTTTCTATTGCGAAGTTCTTCGCGAATATCAGCATCGGAGCGAAAATCTTTATATTGATACCTGATAGAAATACAAAAATCTTCCCAAACAACAGAAGGTACTTGTTTGCGGTAACGCCAAAACCATTCCCTTGCTTTGCCGGTCAATAAAATATTTAAATTCTTACAAATAACAGTGTAGTCTTCATCAAAATTGTCGGCTGTTAGGGATTTAACCCTGTAAAGAAATTCATCAACATCAAGACCTTGTGCTGAACCATCAAATTGAAGGTTCCAGTTTCTGATAATAGATGTAATTTTATCCGACGCTAACGATGAATTGTAACTTGGAGTATGATTCCTTGACGTTTGTGGAATGTCGCTTGTAGTTGGTTGATTATTGAGTGGTGGCTGTTGCACTGGAGCAAAATTATTAGGATTTGAAGCATTTCGATTAAGGTCAAGATTCTGCAAAAGTTTGTTTATGCTGTTTTCAATCATGCGGTTTATAATACCATAATCAATATTGTTATTATTATTGGGGATGATGGAAACTTGAGGGGTTCTTGGATTTGAAGTGGGGACAGGTACCCTGTTATTATTAACTGCAGTAGCACTTTCTTCTGTCGGCATTGTAAAATTATCGTATACGTCAGGAAGTAATAATTGATTGGAATCATAAGGTGTATTACGGGCTGAACTTCTTGCGTTATATTGTTTGGCTAAAGCGCCACGCTTCTTGCCTCTATACGAGTTCGTTTTCTGCCTTTGTGAGAAGTATTATGAGTATCGTAAGATTCATTTCTGAGGAGTTGCAATGGTTCATTCTGAGGATTCATAGTGCGCAATTCCGACAATTCGCAAGAACGTTTGCAAGTGGGGCATTCTGTGGCATTGGAAAGGAAATTCTCAATGCAATTCCGGTGTAAAGAGTGATGGCATTGTGCGATATACATACACTCTTGACTATCTAACAAATTTTCATTGCAAACCGAACAGGTAAAACCTGGTTCATTACATCCTGGAGTGGATTGAGGAGGAGTTCTTGCCAGAGCCATATTTATTATTTTAGTATAATTATATCAGAAGGTTCTATAGCAGAGTTCACGAGTAAAAGTATATAACAAATTTAATGGGTTAGTTTTCGTATCAGTGGGTGTGGACCAGATAATTTTGGGGTATTATTGAATGCATATATAATAGAATTAGGTTATGGGTGTTCAAAAATAGAAAAATAATCCCATACAATAGGAGCAAACTGAATTATATCTATTGTTTTCATTGACTGAAATTTATCGGACATGACAATGCACTCAGCATTAGTAACGTGATCCAAATAAAATCAGTATTCAGTGACTAAGCTCACTAAAATATAAGTCTAAATTTTATAATGAACATTAGAATCGTTATAATGGAATATTTTAAGCCAATTATAAACCTTGAAAAACCACCAATGGTATTTAATGGTCATTATACTCGAGTTATACTCAAGAATACGAGATTCCTAAAAAATCCAATAGATGTATTTCAAGATCTACTCTCATCTAATATACCCAATTTTGGCTATTGTATTGAAATGAAGTTAATTATGGATGGTTTTGTATTTTCGGGCTTAAAAGCACAATCAAATGCACTTTTTTCGCCCCACGTTGGGCGCCATTTCTGTAACAAACCTTTAGATAAATTTTGCGAGTGACGGTGGTGAGACTTACATTGATGGTATATGTTGAATTGATAGTTTGACATCGCTTTTGGTTAGGTGTTTTCCAAAGATTGTTCTGTGGGCAAAGGACTGCGGGAGCCATTGAAATCTAGCTTCAGTCGGAATTTGGGGGGGTTTGTCCTTTGTACAACAGAAGATGGTTTTTAAACAGAAAATTTTATAGACTCCCTATTTTTGGCAAATGTAGAAATGGATGATATGAGATATGATTATGACAAATTAAAATCCCCTTAATAATCATAGTTTATGATACGGACACATTCAATATTCCTAGATCTCAGATGTTATGAGACCAGCGCTATCTGACCCTCCCTAGCCAATGTCCTGAGTGCGCTTATTTTCAGGACCCCTGAAGTATATTACCTGATCACACACTACCACATTTCTACGAAAACAATATGTAGATTTAGCACTTCATAATGGTATATATTTAGTATTTCAGATCATTTTCAAAATTACGTATAAAATATTCTTATTAACTATTTTATGTACTTTATAATTTTTCTTTTGGTAATAAATTCCATAAATTCAATTGGTTATAATTTGGCAGTATAAATAAACATAACAAACCATTTTTTAAAACATTAACAAATGTATAGCTAAATCTTATAAAAATTGTTTGTTGGGAAATATCAAAGTTTTGTTAAAGATTGTTTATGCAGTGGATTGAGCAACAACAATTACATATCAAGATAAAGAAGAATAAGAATTAACAATGATATCAATTATGTAATTTTGCTTTAAGCAGAAAACGACAATGAAATGTGCAGGTTGTTGAAGGCAACAACAACAGTGAAAAAAATTACAACAACAAGATAGATTATCAATGCTTTGCAATGACACAAAGCAAACGAAAAAAAAAAATACAATTATTCTTTCTTCATTCATATGAGTTGCAACTTACCAGGTTATACGAAGTTCGGAAAGGCCTTCTGAAGTTCGATGCTGGATGTGTTCAAACTAATGATGTTTGATAGTAATATGAGGGTAATAATGATAATCAAATATAGGTATTGGATGATCAATTTGTAAATACCTTACACATTTAATTGTGGTTTCTGTAATTATATGTTTAGGGTTATGAAATACGACAATAACTAAAATTAAAAATCGAATTTATGGATTCATCATTGATTACTTATTACCAAAATTTTGACATTCTAGCCTTAGTTACGTAATTTGTATGTATATTCTATTAAAAATTAATCTATTTTTCTTAACTTTACTGGTTATTTAATTTTATTAAAGAAATTTAATTTAAGAAAGTTGGGATTAAGTTGGCATTTTGGCAATAGTAATATGGTGATTCCAATTAAATCTTTGAGGAAATCATAGAATAATGCGAATATTGAAATGTAATGGATTTTTAAGCAATTCTTACTCCACGAGGTTTCTTACTCTAAACGCTACCCTACGTTTATTCTTCCGCACAGCGTTTCACAATAGATGAATAAGTGGTTTAATTTGTAGTTTCAGCCGAAAGCTCCAATTTAAGATTTTCCAAATTTGGAAGGAAGAATTTTATGTATTTGGTAGAAATCGTCAGCAAAATCTCCTCTTCTCCGCAATGCAGGTCTCCGCTCCTTACGTTGCGGTGTGCTTTCTTCCGAATGTGGAGCACGCAAAAATGTTTCAGTATCGGAGGGAGGAATATAGAGGCGGATTTTTTTTTACGGCCTTTTTATTACCAATTTTGTTTCAGATAATCCGGAAAAATCACTTTTTAAATATTCAGATTTCTTTGGGATAAATAGGGCACCACAAATTTTTACCAAATTGCGCAATTTGAGATTTACTGGCACTATAATTTGGAAGCGATATATTTTTTCTTTAAATTTTTATAAGAAGCATTACCTCAATTTTAGTATCAACACAAAAATTTAAGCAACTTTTAATTTTAAAAAATAGGTATTTTTTTAAAAGGAAGTTTCAGTATTTCATTAGTTTTCTCTACACCTAATTTCAATTTGCTTTTTGAATAGTGACAATCGATTTATGATCAGCAAAGTTTCAAGTACAAATCATATATTACAAATTTGGGGTAGAAGTTTCAGTGTCAAGGTGTACGCAAATGTACATGTCAAATGTATAGAGTTCGAACTCCGAATCTTTTTCTAGAACTACATTCTTTGTCCCATATTTGGACGAACTAATTGTAAATATGACATGCAGATTTCTGGAAAATGAAAAAAAACATATCAACATTTTAAAGAAATCATAAAATTTAATGAATTTTTTTCGAACTGTAAACTGTAAACATTGGCTGGTACGATGGGTGAAATGTACTCCCCATTACATTCAATTAATCTAAAATCGCTGAACAGATTTTACTGAATTGTTCGCAGTAAGTCATGCCATCCTATAGATGAATAAACTTTCAAACTAATATTCATTTTGTATTCACATATTTGAATATCTTAAAAAAATCGGTTCATAAAAGTGTGTATGATGCTCAGATAATTGCACATCCAATCTTAAATGACAGGGAAGTAAAAAATTGGTCCAAATCAAGAATTTTGGTCTCAAAACATATATTTTGAAACCGAATTGATTTGTATAGACGCATGAAGCAAGTTCAAAAGAGAGCGATAATAATTGCCGATAAGAATATAAACTCAGGACTTATATTTTAATTTCAAAAATTCTACCACTATTGGAGAAAACGACAACAGTATGGATTAGCAATGTATGGAAGATATAAAAAAGCGAAATGAATATTGTGGATTAAAAGTTATAAAAATTTTAAATCTGTAGTGGTTTATCATCATAGCTGACCTAAAAACAAAATGTATTCATTACTTAAGAAATTAAGTTTAGTTTATCAAACGAATACGGCTAAAACTATTATTTCGAGGATGTATAGAGAAAACGACTGACTCAATTACCGCAAATTCTATCTTCGGACTTGATATTGTTTTTTTAAAGGTCTGGGTCTTGGTTGAATGTATGTGTCGGCAGTTTCTGTGACATGGAGACACACATAGCTCTAGTATGCTGTCAAAAGGTGAACAGTCGGTCGACTATTGATTTAGATTTTACCCTTGGTAAATTTTAACAAAGGTAATATTTCCTCTGTATTGTGGTTGATATGGTAATTCGGGTATTGCATGCAGAGTACATTAGCAATTCATAACAATTTCATTTGAGAATATCTAACAATTTAAAGCTATTAAATCCATGTGACGTCACTCCATGTATTAAATTAATTATATATCCACATCTACATTCAATCTTAAATAAAATCTTTTTTTTTAGTTATGGTCTATAAATAATTTATATATCAATATTGTAGTCGTTGTGTGTACTTAACGACCATTAATCATCGGTTTAATTATCATTTCGTCCGATTTGCAATTGCTAATCTAATTAATGTCCACTTCAATGCACAAAATATCTAAATAAAGTTACAGACGTTCGTTCGAGGTTGTGCGGGTGTGATTATCGCGCACTTCACCGAAATGCAAACAAAAGTGATGCGTCTAATGGGTGTGTACAATGAGACCATTAACATTCCAATAACAGCTGACTTCCGATATGTTCATATTTGCCGATGGTATTCCGGATGGCATTTACATTGCGGTTTACACGCCCGCACGTACACACACGGTCTAATCTAATCGTTTCTCACCTGACCCACCTAACCACAGTTTATGCGTC
Source organism: Musca vetustissima (assembly GCF_032173495.1). Taxonomy (NCBI): domain Eukaryota; kingdom Metazoa; phylum Arthropoda; class Insecta; order Diptera; family Muscidae; genus Musca; species Musca vetustissima. The sequence continues at coordinate 49,313 of NW_026877568.1, forward strand.
CTTCAAAAGCAATCTCAAGTATGTATGGGGTTGCACATCCTCGCGTAGACAGCCCACACAAAAACAAACATTGACAACTTTCAAAACTGAAGCCGTTATGTTTTATTTAACGCCTTTCGGTCTTTGTTTACCCGTTGTTCACTGCAAAATGCCAGTTTACGGCCAACCGCAAAAAGAAACCCCAGAAACTCTTGAGCAGAACTTTTCTTTGTGGTATTGTCGGTCGAGCGGAAGGAGGAAGGCGTTCTATTGATACTTACGTCCGCTGCGGTTGTCGTTACCGGGGCTGTTGATGTGATTGTTGTGTTTTTCCCTGCCATCATTGAAGCCGACACAGTCGGAAGTAAATTAATTGTAAGTTTGCTGCACTTTCGGCTGTCGACCAGTTGCAGTTCTCGCAACATTTATTTGATTTACACTTTAAATTTGGTGCGTGTTTATTGTTAATGAGCCAATTCACTTGCATCTACCGAACTCCCCTTGCACTCGGTGTCGAACAGACACCAGACCCACTTGCCGAATGGCATTAAGAGTTTGCATGGAGGTTTTCGACTGTATCTTTGGACTCTTAAAACTTTGTCCAAGTACCAAAGCATACGACGCTGCTCGTTTTCAGTCGAAAGTCCAAAATGAATTTGTCGAAAGTGTTGGGCAAACTTTAGATGGAAGTTCAAAGAGGAAATCCAACTGTTGGCAGAACAATAAAATAAAATAATTAATACCTAAACTTTAAATGAGTTTGTCAACAATAATGTTATTTTGTACAATTTTCTACATAATTTTCGGATATTCTTTCAATGGACAAATTGCCATTATATAGTTCTCAACAAATTTAAATGATAATTGAAAGTATGTACTTCAAGAAATCCTAAGAAATGAAGTCACAGTGTGTACATTGAATAGTGCAGTTAGATATGAGCAAACATGTGGATACAACTACAATACAGTGTGTAAAATATTCTAGAATGTGTAAAAACATAACTAACATATAAGGATTATTTTTATTTTTGTTGTGAAATTACAATGGTCTCCATTTTTTAATTGTATAACAAATCGAAATATTCGTCGAAGACCCAATAATGGTATTAGGGTTAAGACTTTTTTGCAACATTGTATCAAAGTATCATATTTTGGTGAGTATTATATAATCTAAGAAAAGAGTAAAGTGATTGACTGACTTTACAATTCATCAAAATTTGGATTAGGGGTCACTGATGGAGTGTAGAATAGATGTAGCAAAGAGTTTTTTTTTTTGAAATTCGAACTGGAATTGGGAGTATGGGTATTGTTTTGGAATTTTTTTAATTATGAGTGCTAAATGTTACTAAATTTGATACAATTTAGATTTGGAGCTGGAATCCTGATATTTGGAATTTACATTACTGTAGGAGTGTAGAATTGAGGTAAGTAGCATGGTATAATTATTACAAGGTAGGGCACAGCTACCAACTGATTACAATTTTTTCTCAAGGTGGCTTGTTCCATCAAATCAAAATACATATTTTGTATATGTGTGTGTATTGTTTTGAATACAATGTCAAATAAATTCAAAATAAATTGAAATTTATTCAAGTTTAACTGAAATGAAAATAAAGTTTTTAATACGTTCGTCTGGAAGTAATTACGTTGTTATGGATGAAACAAACATTTTATGGTATTTTCCACTGGAGTTTGGGAAGAAATCCTAACCGTTCATTCATTTTTCGCGTTTTTAGTTTTGTGTTGAAAAAATGTCAAATAAACACAAACACTTGTTGCATATATTTATTTAATTTTTGGCAGAAGAGGCCATACGTGCATCGTTGTTTTTTTGTTATTCACCTCAAGCTGTCCTACCTTGTATTATTGTACCATGGTAAGTAGGTAGTTTTGAGAATTCGTACATATGGTACAATTTAAATTTCTGGAGAACCGATAGAGCTAGAATACTGAAATTTGGATTCCTGTTGGGGTTCATGATTGGGGTATGGGTGTAGTTTTGCAAATTTGTACCATTGGGTACTAATTGGTAGTAAATTTGATATAATTTGGATTTTATTGAACCACCAGAGCTGGAATTCTGAAATTTGGAATTAAGGGGACCCCCCCCCCCATTCTCGGTGTCATTTTTTTTTTTTTTTTTTGATTTAATTGGAATCTACTCTAATTCTAGAATGTTCCTACAAAATTTCAAGTGAAAATCTCAAGAACTCTTGAAGATATAGCCGATTTATTGTGCAGCATCAAGTGACGGCTAAAGGGCTTCTCAAACTTTAAACGCGTTTTTCTCAAAACGAATGGCGGGCACGATAACTCAAAAACTAATAATCCAATCGGTTTCAAATTTTGACACGTTTCTCTGGGAGTGTGTAGCTCTCGTATGAACTAGGATAAAGCCAATCGGTGAAGATCTTCCTTATTTTTTAACATAGTTTGTGGTAAAAAATAGGCGATTTTCCATAAAAAATTTTTCAAAGTTCCGCCATTTTGTTAATTGTTGTGCGAAGTCAATAATCCTAGTTCATACGAGAGCCAGACATGTCCTCTTTCTAACACAGTTGGAATTTTCGGATTCCGATGTTCCAGTGAGGAGTTATCATGCCCGCCATCGAAAATATGGACTTTTCTTTGAACCCCAAAAACAACAACAATACAACAACAACAATTTTTGGTAAATTATTTTTCTTCCTTTTTAAATCTTCAAATATATATGTGCCAAGTTACAAACCTTAACAAGCATTGGTATTCATTTACCAGCCCATTTAAAATCTTGAAAATAAAAAATCGAGAATGGGGGGGGGTTCCCTTAAGATTACTTTTGGAGTGTAGAATTGTGGTATGTGTCTAGTTTGGGAAGTTCGTACTTATATGTACTAAATTTAGTACTATTTGGATTTTGAGTGAATCGATAGAGCTAGAATCCTAAAATTTGGAGTTAGTATCACTGTTAAGGTGTACTAAATGGCACTAAATTTGGTAAAATTTGGCTTTAGAGTAAACCGATAGAGCTTTAATCCTGAAATTTTGTAATAAGATTTCCATTTGTACTAAATTTGATACAATTGAAATCCGGAAATTTTGAATTACGATTGGGGTTTGTCGGAAGTTTTGGAAATTCGTACTTATGATTGTTAAGGTATGCAGTTATGGAAATTTATATTAATGTGTACTAAATTTGAATTTGGGTAAACCTATATCTGAAATTTGGATATGTTTTTGGAAATAAGCATTACAAGAGTACAAAAGGAAATAAATGATACCACATTTTGTACAGATCAATTGTAGTTTATATAAAAAATATATATTGCATGTGAAGAAATCGGCTAAAAATTGAAAAGGTAAAATACTTATAATTATCCATTTCTTGTCTATGAACAGAAATCATTATATTACTACTATTGTGTTCATATTATACTTACCAGCGGAATTCATCCACACAAGGAATTATTAGCCCGTTAGACAATGAACACACCTTCATTTTCCACAAAATATCAGTACAATTTCCTGCAAACTATGAAGCATGTACATTTATTTAATTCTTTGCTTAAATAATTACGCTGAAGTTTTTATAATTGTGTTACTTCGATTTGCATAACGTAGCATCTTTTAAATTGTTCTTCTCCTTCCTTCCAATATAAACAATTTTATCAAATGGCCAATGATGCAGCTATCCCACTGGCGATGCATACCAAAGTGTGGCCACACTTCGCACACGGCATGAATAAAAGAAAAGGACATGCAACACATGAAATACACTGGCAGCAATGGCTCAGACACTTAAGCAAATGTACCAAATACTTGATCTGGGACGTCGAAGCCAATCCCATAAATAAAATGAAAGAAAACTATGTGCAAAGGAATATCAGCCGTCACTTAGGTCCTGTTTCAGTTTGTGTCTGTTTGTCGGTTCGGCTGTGTGTCTGTGAGTCATTGCTCGAATGATGTTTAGTTACTTTCTAAAGTGATAACATATTTTATGTGAGGAACAGCAGCAGGAACATATCCAACGAAAGAAGTCATACGTGCTGCACGGAACACGAAGACATGCCAGTGCTGTTGGCCAAGGGAATATAAAATAATGGACTTGAAGAAAAATTCCACATCGCACGATAAGAGTTGAACAGAGAAGACGTCGTATCATCATTCGGTGGATTGCACTAATAAAATTTCGTATATACAGCTTTATTTCATTTTTCTTAAAATGCAATGCGGATGCTTGCAAAAGATAGACGATAAGACTCATACACTTGCCCTCACTCGCGAATCACCTCGAACATCTGTTGAGATAAAATACGACAGTGACAGTTAAGCAAATTTGCCAAGGAACTAAATGGCCATTTAATGACGTTAAATTGGGAGTTTATGGGCCCATTTCAGCAAGACACATCGAAGTGCTTCATAAAACTTGTATTGAAGAAAATTCAATTACAACAAAGGACATGGAAATGGTTAACTTGCAGTCGAAATGCTAAAATGAATCATACAAGTTTATTTTTGTTTATTGTCCATTGAATGGAATTTTTTAAAATATTTAGTGTACCAATATTTTATTCGCGTAAGACAAACACACTCTTATTGTTAAGGGGTTTTATCGTTCGATGTAAATGTACCCTTATGTATCGAATGTTTTATTTGAAATATATATAAAGAAAATTACAAATTAAACGATGATGAATCATAAAACACGTTCCGTGTAAATGTGCCCTAAAGGATGACACTCAAATTATATTGAATAACATAAAATTTGCTATCATTTCACCAAATTGAGTCTGGTGTGGTGACGGTTAAGATTTAGATTGAGTTGAACTTTAGTTCAGAACGCTGTGCTGCAGCATACCGAATGTTGTATGACACGTTTGCTCCAACTTCTTCTAGATGTACATATTACTTCCATATATAATTCTGCTCGATTTCATACAAGGATCCCATGTCTAGATGATTGAAATGAAATTTTGCACAAATCTCAGAATGACAATTGGTTACTCAATTTCGTCCGATACCATGACAAAGGTTCTCCAAAGTTTCTATGTATGTTCTATCGTCAGGATATTGTACATAGGAGCTTATCTTGTATGTACACAAAATGGTGGTGAGTATCGACATAGAGTATACCAAAAATTTGCTGATATCTAACCAACATTCCTTCACAGCATATTTAAGATAATTTACAAAAGAAAACTTTATGCTGAGTCATACACTTTTGTCACAGGAATCTCGTATAAGTTTTCATTATGATTACAGTCTGGAATGCAAGTCGTCTGTGGTAAAATATTTATATTTTTTGTCAGAAAACCAAGTTTTTGTTTGCTTCGAGGCTGGATGGAAGCGTTATCCTGGTGAAAAAATATATATTTGTCCTCTTTTAATCAATATGTATTATTAAAACGACGTCTAATAATTCATTACACATTTCAGAATCTATTTTTGTGGACACATCCCAAAGTGGAGGCTTACATTTGTACGAGTATGCACCCCATATGACTTCCCCCCAGAAATTCGGCTCCGATATTACCACTTTTTTTTCCACATGTTCGTGTATGTTACAACTATAATAGTTTGGTCCATACAAAAACAACTTTTTCTCGTCAGAAAAGATGATCATTTATTATTTATTTGTCCAAGCCATATGCATTTATCGAATTCCGCGAATTTCACTTGTAAGCGTTCGTTAAACGTAGCTTGGTTATTAGTTTAGTCCGTCTTATTTAAGAAGTAGACTTTAAATACCGTGAAATGGTACGTATTGTAAACGTTAGCTACAAAATTTCCTAAATTTTGTTGTTGGAATATCGATTTTTCGAATTCGTCCTTTATCTTTTGAAGTAGAGTTGGAATTGTCCTTTGTTGATGGTTTTACACCACATTTTTGCTTTTTTAGACCCTTAATCTAATTACACACTCCGAACGATTTATTAATTTTCCTATTTGGGTATTAGAATGCCCATATTTCCTCATAGAATGGATGATATTTATCTCCTTACCATATTATAGCTTAACCGAACCCATTTATACAAAAAATATGAGTAATTTATTACTCTTTTTTTAATTACTCCCCGACATACTGCTTACAAATATGTTTGATCCATTCTCAAGTCTAAGTTTGTTTTTACAACATTTTTTATTTTAAAATGAACTGCGCTCAAACGAATGTCCTGACAAAAATGGCAAAATATACCTTATTTCAAAAAGTGCATGAAAAATGTTTTTGGTTTGTATTCAAATAAATTCACCATTTTGTCTAAAAAATATATAGTAATAATATGTTTTCATAGTAAATATGCGCTCAAAGGAATGTCCACTATATTCTTCAATCCCTGAACTTTTTGTGTATATCTGTGTTTCCAGAATAGCGGTATTAAGATTTGACTATTACGGATATACAATATAAAGTTATAAAAATTACAATAAATTCATTCTTCTTCCGGAAAGTCCTCTTTAATTATTTAAATACATGAAATAACGTTCGTTCGTTCGTTCAGTGTCTTATTCCATTGCAGGAACGTTGCTGTTGTTTTGCAGAACCCAAAGGAAAACTTTATAAACATAAACAACCACAATTGCTCGAACAAATGCAAATAATTTAAATCATCTCCAGTCTCCCCAAATATGTTTTCGTATATTTGTATTTGTACATCTCTTGTTGTGTCATTTCCCACTTTCTTTAGACGAACAACAGTTTCGACACGAACACAGATAACACCACCAACAACACCATACTGTGGTCGTTTCTGTCTGTCGGAAGCTGAACTGAAAAATATTTCAGTTACGTTAGCTCTCTTTTTTTCTTCTGTTCTTGTTTAAAAATATTTGCATAACAATGGTCATTTTTCGATTTAGATTCACGTCAGGTGGGAGAGAGACCTGTTGTTACCATACGGCCCTAGGGTCGGAACATTTATCGCAACACATTTAATCACTTACTCCATCCACCCACACAAAACCGACGATGACCACTTTGAGAAAATTAATCTCCAAGAAGAACTTTTCCGCACACGCATATGTTTCCCATCAATGCTATGGCAGTCCTCTTAGCCATAATAACCTATTTAAGGATACAAACGGTGCTCATAAAATAAGTGGTAATATCGGTGTGATGAAATGACAATTGTTTTACAGGTTAATAAATGTTTACTACCTCATTTTTAAATGCAACACAAGTACTTGTATTACCAATCGAACGGATTGGGTTCTAGATTTCGATAGTCGATATGATACTCATCGCATTGCAGAGAGAAAGGTTGCGGCGCCAGAAAAACGCTTTCGTAATGTTTGTTATTTCGAAATACGAATTACTTCTACAGCAATAAGCATTAAAAAACAAAATGGGTTAAGAAGAAATGGGCGAGGTTCTTAAACATTGCCATTTGAAACGCATTAAAGTTGTTTCGTTTTTTTTTTTCACATTGCACATTATTAAACTTTATCAAATATTTTGAGCTTCGTTATAGTACACATGTATACACGAAGTAAAAAGTGTGAATGGTGCTTTGCATGGTACAATTATAAAAGGTAACAGCAAATCCCAGCTGATTTGATTCCAACGTAATACTAGTGTCAATATGAATTTGACAAATTATGTTTTTAAAAATCACCCAACAGGAAAATTGGGAACCCATACAATTTGAAATTTGTTTTTATTAAATATGCTCCCGTATTCAATTTACTTAATCTGCCTGCTGGGGAAGTTTGAGAAAGCAAATCTTTCTTCATTGAATAACTCGCAATTCCCTGCATTTTAATATATATATATATACAGTGACTCCATCGCATAATCGGACAGACAAATTTTTGTGATGTGTGTGTTCTAAACTGAATAAAAATACGAAATATGTGTTGCTTTTCCACCTTTTATTTTTATACTACACTCTCATCTTAAAAATAATAAAAGGAACAAAAACATTTTTCACAATTCACTATCAATAAAAATATGTTTAAGATACATATATACCAAATTACCTTATTCCAAAAATCTTCTCCTTTTAACAAGTACTCCTTAGCAAATTTCATTCTCATTTTCTTATTTTTGGGGCTAACAAATGGTTTTTTCTAACAATTCTGCCATGGTAATTATATTTATGCAATTTATTGCAAACTGTGTTAAGACAAACATCTTTTCCACTGCTGGTCTTCAACAATATTTGTAAATCTTTTGCAGTTTTAAAAGGATCTTTTTTAATTTCCTTCACTATATAGCGTTCTTCTCTGTCATTAAAAATTTTGCCTTGTCCTTTTCGGCTTTTATTTTCTAATCTACCCTCATTACGGAACCTCTTGATGATGTCTTGGACAGTAGATTTGCTTCTTCCTACCAATTCAGCCATTTCTCGCACCGTTTTCCCTTCAAAATTATTTATATATAGCCATTAATTTTTTTTTTTTTTTTTTTTGTAAATTATGATTAAATGTGACAAGAATACATGTTGAAATATATTTTTGGTAAACTAACCGTACTTACTGATTCATTGTTTTTATTTGTCCGATTATGCTTTGAGCACAATAAATGAAGTAAATATCCTTTTGAATAAAAATTTAGCGTTATTAAGAAGACAGCAATAGTTTTATATTATTATTCTGTAAAATGAGAGAGTAGTATGTACATTAAAGCAAAAAATAACTTAAATATTTGTTATTTTACTTTAGTTTTGAGCGTATTCATATCACTTAAATTCTTGTCCGATTATGCGATGGAGTCACTGTATATATATATATATATATATTACACATATAAGTGGCAATGGCTCAATTATAGGAAAGATGTGGAAGCGATAGAAATAAAAATTTGATAGATTTTCATTCATGTTTTTCAAATTTTATTTTGAGGATTCGAGAATATTTCATTTCATTTAAAAATAAATATAATTTGTTTGTTTATTTACATTTTTCTGCCAAATGACGTTGACACTAGTACAGTATTTCGGTTAATTGACTCTACGGTTAATCGGTTTCCCCGCCTAATTGAACCACATGATGAGACAAAAAAATATTGCATACGAAAACACATTAAACTCTGTTAATTGATTTTCCCGTTTAATTGGTTCCAAATTCATGTCATCAAAATTAAGTTTCCTATTATATTTCACCGGTTAATTGCATGTTTATTGAAAAAAACGCATTTTCTTAAAACCATGGTTCCTGTTCAATTTAAAATTGTATAAAAATACTAGTTTTTATTGACCCCTTTTTTGGTCCTTAATTATTCGTTAAAATGTATGCGCTACGGTTTATTGCAACATTGATTAGCGCCTTTGACATTTTAACGAGTGATTAATTGTCACTTGTTTTGCCGCCTCCTTTAAGCATCAAGGGGTACCATACTGTCATTCGGACAGACAACACGCATATCGTTGCGAGCACATATCGGTGTGCATAGTAAGGTAATATCGTTACCATCTACTCAACCTATCAATAAACCATTGAATATCACTAAGAAAACATTTGTGTTTTTATTATTTTCTTTACTTTCCGGCACGGCTCTCTATACGTACACCCCTCCCCTACGGTCCACTGCTCCGCATCACTTCCTGAGTCGATTTATGCATGTGCGTCCGTCTGTTGATGTTGAATTGTACTTTGTAACTGTACTTTGTTACAGGTCGCATTTATAATCCAATTTAGATGCAATTTTGTACACCAAATTTATTCGGCTCAAGGACGAACACTATTGAAATTGAGAAAAATCGGTTCAGATTTAGATATAGCTGGTGTACCAAAGCCCTTATATAATTTGGCATAGCGTACTGAATTGAGTTTAGAATGATGTGTGCTAAGTTTCGTGAAAATCTGTGCAGATTTACATATAGCTTCCATATATATTTTCTAAATTACTTTCGATTTATGCGAAATTTAGCATAGCGTACTGAATTAAGTGTAGAAAGATTTGTGCTAAGCCCCCGTATATACTTTCTTCAGTTTTTATGTAAGTTGTGTGCGAAAGACCCAAAGTTTGTCCAATTGGCACACAATTTGTACCATGTACTGAAGTTAATATAAATTAATATCTGACAAGTTTCGTTGAAATTGGTTCATTGTTAGATATAGCTCCCATATATATTTTTGTCCGATTTCATGTAAATGGTACACCAAACTTCCAATTTGAACATTAGCCTAGGTTGTAGAATGGCATATGTATGTATTTATGTTAATATGTTCACAAAAATATAGATAGATAAAGACCATATATTTATGTTCGTTCAATTTCGTATCAATGTTCCTTCTATACATATGTATCATATGGTCGGCCCAGTTCGACTTTATTACCTTCCTTACTAGTTTTACATACATAATTCATTTATGAAAATACTAGTGTACAGCTCTACTAATTGAAAACATATGTTTATTGCTAAGGAAAAATCGCGAGAAAGCTTAAGATTTTAATTTGTATTTGACAATAACATTAACAAATAATTTCGCCCAATTATGCGTGATTTCTGTAATTGAACAAACAGTTCAATTAACCGGGTATCGGATAATTGAACAAAAAATTGTGCAAATTTTGTTGTGCAATTAATCGAAAAATACTATATAACTTACAAAAACAAATTTCCATGCGGTTGTTGTATCGTTTGTTGTACAACAACACTTTTTTCTCGGTTTATTCCATGGTACAATTATAAAAGGAAACAGCAAATCCCAGCTGATTTGATTCCAACGTAATACTAGTGTCAATATGAATTTGACAAATTATGTTTTTAAAAATCACCCAACAGGAAATTGGGAACGCATACCATTTGTAATTGTTCTTTATTAAATGTGGTCCCGTATTCAATTTACTCAATCTGCCTGCTGGGAAAGTTTGGGGAAGCAAATCTTTCTTCATGGAATAACTCGCAATTCCCTGCATTTTTATATGTGTTACACATATAAGTGGCAATGGCTCAATTATAGGAAAGATGTGGAAGCGATAGAAATATAAATTTGATAGATTTTCATTCATGTTTTTCAATTTTTATTTTGAGGATTCGAAAATATTTCACTTTCAAAATAAAAATAATTTGTTTGTTTGTTTACATTTTTCTGTCAAATGTGTTGACACTAGTAGAACTTACAACAACAAATTTCCATGTGGTTGTTGTATCGTTTTTTGTACAACAACACTTGCTGTTACCTTCTTTTATTATACCATGGGTTTATTCGTTACTTCTACAACAACACTTGCTGTTACCTTCTATTATTATACCATGAAATGTTTATAAGCAATATAAGTTGAGTTCCAGTATTTTTTAAGTACGCCTAAAACTCTGAAGCTTATATGAAATGTGGGGACCAGAAATCAAGAAAAATAATAAACTGAAAATTTGTTCTGGAAAGTTTTACAATTTTTTTAAACATTGCTTCTATTTTAATTTTAGTACTTACACGAGCGCAGCTAAATATGTAATTATCAAAATCCGTTGATTTTTCATATTTCCGTAGGATATAAAATAAATATCCAAACTGTTGAACCAAATTGGGGATCCTCATTCCGTTAATAACTCATCGAAATCCTCATTTTCAACCTTACAAAGTAAATATTTTCTTCTGGAATTCAACTGTGGGTTTACTTCATTTACATTTAATTTTGAATCCACAAAGTAGATAACCCTGTTAATGTAAGTAGAAATAATAGTACCGCCTTATTCACATAACCAATGTGGTGCAAGGCTTCATATAGTCGGTTCCGGTCGAATTTGTTCATTTCTCTACCCGTTTATTTTTCAATGAAGTTCAGTATTAAATTTATTAACAATCAATCCTTAAATATTGAAAACCATAGGAAATGTTTCCAACCAACTCAGGTAATCATCGGTAATGATGACCGCAATCGAATACGCAATTGTCGTTCGCGAAATAATGCGTTCATTAATCGTCGATTTATTGGCGGCAAGTGGGCTCATCCTCATAATTTGCGAGTTTAACCAATAACCAATTACAGTTTCCCTATTTGTTTAATTACTGTAAAGTGTAATACAAACATTGCAATACAAATGAATTATCTTTATTTAATTAAAAATTCATGAATAACTTAATTTATCCACTGGATGATTGTGCAGCAATAAAATTAAATTTATAAACATTAACGGCAGGACGCCAGCACACACACATAAAGCATAAAAATGACAAAAGCAAATAAGACCAATCTTCCACGAATTTAGGATTCCACTACCATAAAGTTGTGTTATCTTGAAAAATAGAACGATATGCAAAAATGTCAATGTCTCTTTGGTGTAGCGCATATTTTTTATGCCAACTGCAAAGTACGAAATGTAAACATAAGTAATGCGGAAATTATTGTTAATTCTCCCAAAAAGATGTCCTGACAAACTAATATCCTTGAGAAGTTGTGCCTTTCAGTAGAATTTTTGTGATTTGACTTTAATGAAGCTGATACTTGTATATATAAACGAAAGTGCCTTCTTTGCTACTAATTTATATATAATGTTATGGGTAATCAATAACCCTCGATTAGCTGATTTAGCTGAATGCAGGGTACTGCAGGTGAAAACCCCAAAAACACATAAAATATTCACAGTTCAATCTCACATACACCGCACCGTTTTAATGAAACAAAATTATTAATTATTGCAAATGAAATTAACATAAAACGTAGCCTCCGAAATGGTTGTTGTCCTTGCTGCCGTTTCCCCTCATGCCTAGCTGATAGCTGATTCTTCTTATAGTGCTTTGTTTTGCGACTGTTGTTGTTGTATCATAACAATTCATAAAAGACGGAATGGAATATAATCATAAAATGAAACATGTAAATTAACTGAACTTAACTGGAAATGAACACATAAAAATATATTAAAAAATATGTCATAAAATTAAACAATAATTGAATTATGAAACGCAAACAAAGCCACACATTTTGCAATGGCACGTCCGGCAACAGCAACAGCCACCGAATCAGGACATTTTCATTTAACATTTCAAACATGCCGTAGTGTTGTCCAACTTTAATAATGAACATACAATGTCGCAGAGTATTGTGATCATATTTCGGTTTATTAAAAAGTATAAGGACAGCAATACAAGACAAGATAGACCCATAGTTAATTTTAAGAACATGCTTAAAATCACTTTCCGAGTCGATTTATGCAATACATTTATAATTCGAATTGGACGAAATTTGGCACAGCTTATTTATTTGGCACTAGAACGAACTCTATTGAAGTTGGCAGAAATCTGTTAAGATTTAGATATAGATCCCATATACATATATTTCCGTCCGATTTTTCAATAGTGCACTAAAGACCTAATGCTTGCCCAATTGCCCGAAATTAAGCCTAGAATGATGAATAAAAATATCCTATCATTTTTTTTATTTACCGATATTTTGCATAGCGTATTTAGTCAAGAATTTGTTGAATGTAAATATTCATGGATTGATTCATATAGGTATATAGTACATATATTTAAGTTCATTGGTCCTCCAATGGTCTGTCCTATCGACCGGATATTGTATACCCCACATGCCTACCTGATAGCTGATTCTTCTTATAGTGCTTTGTTTCCTACCGACCTTTGTGGTACAATAACAAGCAAGTAGTAGGTAGTAGGTACCAACAGATTACAATTTTGTCTTTTGTGTGCCCCTGTTCTGACAAAACAATAACTCAATTTGTATATGTGTAATGTCTTAAAAAAGAAATAAAATATTTTAAATTCAGTTGTAATTAAAGGGGTTTGGGGAAGAAATATTAAAATAATCATATTTGCAGGTCATATTATTAAAAAAATTTGACATTCCATTTATTTTTCGCGAGATCTTCCATATAATTAATAAAATTGTAAAAATATGTGAAAAAAACAAAACAAATTTTTGAATATGTTTATATCGCTCATTTACAGCAAGAGCGCCATAAATCAAAAAATCGATTTTAAGAAAATGCGTTTTAATTTATATATTCAAATTTATTTTCAGCAACATTTTGACAATTTATTCGCAAATGATCAAAATTTAGCTGGCAGAAGTATTGGTCCAATATTCTCTATCTTCGAACTTGTTATGAGCCATAAGAAATATTACGATGTGCAAAGAATTAAATCAGTAACCCCTTCTTTAAAACTCGTTCTTTAAAACTGAAGGCGGGTTCTCCTCCAGCTAGTCCACTTTCTATTAAAATAGAAGGTATAGGACCATACACCATATGTAGACACCGTCTAACAATGAATCCGTTGGATTACTGTTGTATAAAAACGAGATCTTCTAATAAACAAATTTCGCTCACATTTGTATTCGATTATAAACACGTGGTAAGGTAAGCGAAAACTTAACACTGCGCCATTTTGTAATTTTTTAAACCCGTAGGCGAGATTATCTCTTAAAAATACGTCTTTCATGTGAGAACTGCGGTAACTCCTTTCGGGAGTTATCGTGCACACCAGCCAGCATGACATGCATTTGCCAGCCGTACAGATAATTCAGCGTAAGCCCCTCATCGCTAAGACAAGAAAATAGACTTTATATGTAAACAAATTTTGTTTGAGTTTTGTTTTTTTATAATTAATCTTCTTATATACAGTGAGTGTAATAAGTATTTTGCCTCAAAACAAATTTGACAAATTTCTAATATATAAGCCTAAAGCCAGCATACTAACGATGTAAAATGAATTATGTATGATAGGATACGTTTGTGGACATATTTAGATCTTATTTCTGTAAGAATCACTGCGAAAGACCTATTGGTCTAGAAGATCCCAGTTGTTCAATGAATAGCAATTGTCTGCTATAGTAAAGTTATATAGCTAGTTACTATGTTCACTAGTTACTTTATAACCAAAAGTGACACACAAAATAGATTAATGACTTCATTTGTTGATTGAAAAAGCTATCTAATTCTGTAGTTACTGGTAGTGCAAAAATTAGTGAATCGACAAACAAAACAAAAAAAGGAATTGTCATTTTCTTTAGACTTTTTATAATTTTCAGAATTGTGAAAGCAACATTTTTAACAAATATTCTTTAAAACATATATAAGTCATATATATATCCACGATATACAAGATGAAGTGCTGTTGAGTTAAAAGTCTCGGAATCTTAAAAATACATATGATGAATCTTGGGTAAGTTTTGGTATTGCAACACAATAAATATATATGTACGTAATATTTCAACAATATTATCTTACAGATTTTCAATAGTTGTCAATCCAGAAGCATCCAACAGATTGAGAAAACAATTAAAAGTTTTGAATAAGTAAATATTCTCCAAAAAAGGTCCATATCTTTATTTATATTTTGTACTTTTCTGTTTCAGATGCTTCAATAAAAATGCAAATGTCAATATGGCGGCGTACAAATTCTGATAAAATTAAACGAAACATGCCCTATGTACAATATAAATTATGAAATAAATAAAAAATACATTTTCCGTATAACATTTATATTTTCAATTTTCCAAACTTTTATAATAGCCAATTTGCTATATATTTGTAACTAGGAATAATACTTAACAATGGCATCTACCCAAATGACTGGTTACTGGTAATGCAGGCAGGGGACAATTGACTTCCCCAATGACATACCCATGTTAAATTCACCAGTCTAGGGCATGATGTGGTAACTAGTGGTAGTTACAGGTAATTAGTAAAATAACTAGTTCATAATCAGTTACTCGAACTACTGGGATATCGGCCAAAATCTATACCAACCCAAAAAAGGTTATCACAAAAAAGTATTTTGCTTTTTTTATTATTTTTGAAAAAATCATTATATAACATACGCTTTGTCTTTTTGCATTTTAGTTGACAATATGTGTAATGCCTTAAAAAATAAAATATTTTAAATTCAGTTGTAATTAAAAGAGTTTGGGGAAGAAATATTAAAATAATCATATTTGCAGGTTATATTATGAAACAACTTGACATTCCATTTATTTTTCGCAAGATCTTCCATATTTAATAAAATTGTAAATATATGCCAAAAAAAAAAAAAAAAATCAAAAAATATCGCTCATTTCCAGCAAGAGCGCCATAAATCAAAAATCGATTTTGAAGAAAATGCGTTTTAATTTATATATTCAAATTTATTTTCAGCAACATTTTGACAATTTATTCGCAAATGATCAAAATGTAGCTGGCAGAAGTATTGGTCCAATATTCTCTATCTTCGAACTTGGTATGAGCCTGAAGAAATATTACGATGTGCAAAGAATTAAATCGGTAACTCCTTCTTTAAAACTGAAGGCGGGTTCTCCTCCAGCTAGTCCACTTTCTATTAAAATAGAAGGTATAGGACCATACACCATATGTAGACACCGTCTAACAATGAATCCTTTGGATTACTGTTGTATAAAAACGAGATCTTCTAATAAACAAATTTCGCTCAAATTTGTATTCGATTATAAACACGTGGTAAGGTAAGCGAAAACTTAACACTGCTCCATTTCATAATTTTTTAAACCCATAGGCGTGATTATCTCTTAAAAATGCGTGTTTCTTGTGAGCCATCCGAAGACGAACTGCGGTAACTCCTTTCGGGAGTTATCGTGCACACCAGCCAGCATGACATGCATTTGCCAGCCGTACAGATAATTCAGCGTAAGCCCCTCATCGCTAAGACAAGAAAATAGACTTTATATGTAAACAAATTTTGTTTGAGTTTTGTTTTTATATAATTAATCTTCTTATATACAGTGAGTTTAATAAGTATTTTGCCTCAAAACAAATAAAATAACTAGCTCATAATCAGTTACTCGAACTACTGGGATATCGGCCAAAATCTATACCAACCGAAAAATGATTATCACAAAAAAGTATTATGTTTTTTATTATTATTTTTGAAAAAATCATTATATAACATACGCTTTGTCTTTTTATAGTTACCATTATTTGGTAATTTCTCGTCCTAATCTCAAAATGAGAGTATTAAATACAGTCGTCGCGGCTTCAAAACATCACAAATAAGTTTAGAATAATAAAAAGACAGTTTTGCAAAATATATCGCGAGGGCAGGACCTTAAAAACTATTAAAACCAAAATCCGACAAACAAAATATTTAAAAAAAAAAATATCGGCAAACACCATTTTCTGACTTTGAAAACTTTATGGTCCATTAATATTGATCTAGGAAACAAAATATGCGATGAAAATAGCACAAAAAGCGCGGTATAAACAGAAAAAGTTACGTGTTTTGGAAACTTCTATCTCTGCTATGAACACATGATAAATTTTGTTTCGATATGGCAACTCCTTCATATAGAAACAGGTGTTCAGAAAAGACGTAACCACAATTTTTTACAATGGAAAAAAATAGAAATGCGTGCTGTTATTAAATATTTATATAAAAAAAGGTTTATCGGGACAAGAAATTCATAGTGATATGGTGAAAGTGCTCCTTCATATGCAACAGTAAAAAATTGGGTTGCTGAATTTAAACGTGATCGGACAATCATTGAAGATGAGTCATTGAAGATGAAGAACTAAAGATGAAAAAGCTTTCTGCAAAATGGGTGCCGCTTTTGTTAACAGTCGATTAAAAATGCACAAGAATTAACATTTCTCAGGCTTGTTTGGATCGTTTTAAGCGAAATAAAATGAACTTTATGTGTCGTTTCATAACTGTTGATGAGGCATGGATCCACCACTATACTCCAGAGACAAAAGAACAATCCAAACAATGGACTGAAGCTGGAGGAAGTGCCCCAAAGAAGAACGGGTTTTTGGGACTTCAAAGTTATTTTATTGATTGACTATCTGCAAAAGAGTAAAACAATACATTCAGAGTACTATTGCAATCTTTTGAATTAAATAAATGTACAAATTCGAGAAAAACGTCCTGACTTACAAGACAAAAAAAATAATTTTTCATCAAGACGACGCACCAGCGCACAGGAGTGTTTTAACAATGGCTAAAATCAACGAATTAAAGTACAAGTTGCTAGACCACCCTCCGTATTCTCCTGATTAACTCCCAGTGACTTTTACTTGTCACTGTAAACCACTATTTTGAAGACCTTGAGGAAAACTATTTTAATCAAGGGATAGAATTGCTAGAAATGCGTTAGACTATATGTATTGAAGTTTCATGAGATTATCATGACATAATTACAGAAGATAGTCTCATTTGAGAAATTAATAATGACAACCTTTTTAATTTGGAACTCATATATCAATTTCAAATTTTTTGAAAAATAAACTCCATAAAATTGTATGCTAGTCGAATGGCATATTTAAAAAAAGAAAATAATTATAAAAATGTATACTATCTGTAAATAAATATCTTCATTTTTTTAATATTGCTCTTAAGATATAATTATAGATGTTACAAATTATATTTATAGATTACAGAGGCTGAAAACTTTAAGATAATAAACATTTTGTAATTATTGTCACTAAACACGTGTTGTACATTTCGAAGGAGCATATTTTAATTTTAAATTTGAAAGCTGAATGTTGTCAAAAGTAAAATTATGAAAAAATGTGTACCAGATGTCTGCATGAGGCTATCTTGTGTAGAGATGCAATGGGAGATTATATTGAAAAATTAAAATATTTTTGAAAAACTATTCTTATTTATTGATAGGCTAAGAAGTTTCCGAACCGCCCTCATAGGTTCAAACATGTGGAGTTTGCTAACCATTAACTTAATATCGGATGGAACTATATATGGGAGATATATTTAAATCTGAAAAGTAACTTCAGTACGTTCAGTATTTGGTGCATCATTTACTTCAAATCGGACGAAACTATATATGGGAGCCATATATAAATCTGAACCGATTTTTCCCTATTTCAATAGGGTTCGTCTTTGGACCAAATAAATTTCATCCAATTCGGATCATAAATGTGACACGTACTTTGTTTACAATTTAACATAGATCGACTCAGAAGGTAATTCTCGTAAACTAAATTACAAAATATTTCTCGTTAAAAAACTATTTGTTAAGTACATGAGTCTGCATTCAATGTGGACCCATCATTACAACCATGTTTAAAGAGAAGAATGCGAGGTCTATTGTATATTTCACGTATATTATTTTTCCCACGTATGATTTGAGAAATATACATTGAAATAAAAAACAATATATTGCAAGATTGTTTTTTTAAATAACTTCTCCGACTCTGGAAAAATGAAACGACACGCAGATTCTGATTCGGCACTCCTAATTTTGGCTACAGTGTATATTATCTTATTTACTCTATATAATCACCAAGAAAAAATGTATGTAATTAAAAAAAAACGCTATTTTTAGATACAATAGAATATATAAAGATTGCAGCATATTGTGAATAATTTCTTTATATTTATCTTTTTTCTGAATGAAAAAATATTTATTTCAAAGCTAAGACAATCATACCACTAACAAATGTTAATACACAATCAAACATAGAAAATTGAATAATAACGTCAATTGTATAAATAAATAAAGGTTTATGCCAATTGTTTATAGATATTGGTGTATTTGTGCACTATGTGGTATAAGGAAATATACATACACACATGCATACATGTATATTTGTGCTATCACCCTTAACGATTTGCTAAATCCTCAATAACATTCGTCGCAACTTCGATATATGGCGCCAATATTCCAAATGGGAAATACCACTGCAAATCTATCGCGATAATAGGATGGGCTGATCAACATACATACATATTTTCAACATATCATCGCATCATGACGTGTCTGTTCTCAAAGACATTCCCTTTCGTTGTTTGGAAGACAATATTAGCTTCGTTCTGCCGCCGGATGCAATAAACGGGCAATATGTTTTTTCCCTCTCTCCCTCTTTGATTTGTTGCTATCTCTATATTTGCATGTGTCAATATCAAGTTGGGATTGTCATAAATTACTAGTTGCGAAAACTATGAATGTTATTTTTCACTTTATTTTACAGTAAGACATCAATTTGGTGAAACATGATTTAACATAACGATAACGTGCGGAAGCGTATGCTGTATATTCTCTTTTCTAAGTGCGTATGTCATAATTTTGAGCAAAATCATACTATTAATTTCATAATACAGGTCATATATAATACATTGGTTGGAAAAGTCACTGAGACTTTTCTATTGATGAAAATCGGGTAATGATGTTATTTGGATGCTTTGGTAAAAGCCATATTTAGATAGTCTTATAGTACGTTTATATTATACGGGATTTCGTTAACCCAGTGGCTTTGAATTTTAAATTCCATTGTATATATGTGAAATAAATCCTGTAAATGCCCAACACATACATTAACAATTTGCCAAAACAATATTGAGAGCAGGTACACAGGGCTACGCCAACGCCTTAACAAGTAATAAAAAGGTAATCCTCCGATTGAGAACACGAAAATCAGAATTGCAAAAAATCGATTATGAAAAACACATTGCATGGAAAAATACTTGAAATAGGTATACTTAAGATTTATTTATAGGGTTAAATGATAAGTTCAGCTCCAATATTCACTTTCTGTCAATATTTAGTTTTCGAAGAATAAATAAATAAAAAATATTTTTGTTCTAAGGAAAGTATATGTGTGAAGCACTACAATTATGATTTAGTGAAAGCTATTTTGAGTATTTATCCTGTTCTGGTTGGTATCTCACAACTAAAATCTGTCAAAGTAATGAACGAAGACGCTTCCCGGTAGACATTATTAATAGGCCATATGATACTCATTGACACAGAGATATACATGGCATAATTACAGAAAGTAGTCTCATTTTAGAAAATAATAATGCATGTCTAATGGTATATTTAACACTAGAAAGACTGCAATTGTGTATATACCTATATTGCCTAAAATCGGTCAAAATGACCTCATTCTGAAAGAATTTTTATTGTGCAAAGGATTTTTTTTAAACTTATTTTTTACATTATTTACAATCATACAAAACGTTGTTATTATTTGTTTTCGGTGGGAGGGCTCTCGAGTTTCCCTCTTTGAAAAATAATTTTTATAAGCTGTGTCATAATATACACAATTGTTTTTGAATTTGAAATTGAAAAACGGTCAAAATTACCGCCTTCGGCAATCTAGTGTTAAAAAAAATTATCGTTTTTAACAACGTTACCTAAATTCCAACGAAGCGTATAAAAATGGCAAAATGTTTTGTACGGCCGTATTACCCAAATACGTCGAATCTATTTCTCTTAGCGAACTAAACAAAATCGCGAAATAAAATTAAGAAATTATAAAATGTGTTCAAATATTTCATATTCTTATTGAAAAAAATATATATTTCTTTTATGTTTTGTTTCTATTTTCAACAAATGAAAAAAACAAAACTACGTTCTGTCATAGTTGATTTTTTTCAACTTTGAAAATGTGTTCTACTTTTGTGGTGAAAAACGCCGAACGAGACAGTTGAATTTTAGGTAGGGCTGTAAAGCCAAATCCTAAATGTTATATTTTTGAACTGGGGGGTTACTCTGTATTGCGATGCGTAAAAAAAATTGTATCGCATCGCATAATTGGTACTCTCTAATTCGTTTTCGTATCTCCTTTCGCATCTACTTTACGCAAATGTGGCATCACCGAACTGTGTAATACGAAAACGCAATTAAAGGTTTTATTTATATCTAAATTAATTATTTTAGGGATTTTAGTTGATTTTATGGAGCATAACATCGATTTGGCAAAGGGACAGTTGCAGAGTTCAAATGCTAAATAACGCGCAAACAATTTTTGGACAAAACCGGCTGATGACCTCAATTCAAATGGGCCTCCTGTAAGAGATGTCGCTGGTTGGATAAAAGTAATGTATTATATTTTTATATAAAATTGATAACCAACTTGTCCAAGCAATTTCAAAGCAGCGGCCACTTTTATTGAAGTTGGAATTGCTGTGGATGCATTTGAACGACGAGCGTTTAATAAATACATAAACGCATCTTTATTGAGACGAAAATTGTGTATATAAATCTATAAAAATTAAATATTTGAAAACGTTTGTCACATAATTCGTACTTCTATTTTCATACCCGTGGTCACTTGGGGAGAGTACATTTGTCTTAAAATTCTTTTTTTTTTTTAATTCGTTCATCATTTTTTTTTAAAACACTTGTACCACACAAAAATATGTTTTTATTTACAATTTTTGACGTTTCCTTTTGTCATTCTTCGTTATTGTTTACTTTGTGGTGACAGTGTTGCCCAATTTTCGTTTTAGTTTGCGAATGCGTTTGCGTGAGCGATACAGAGTACCAAATTGAACTCTTAACGCATTTAGCTATCGCATCGCACTTGCTTTCGCAACGCAATACAGAGTAACCCTCCTGGTCTATCGTGATTTCAGCAGACAAAACATACACCTGGTTTACACTAAACGTATGAGGAAATGACACCTGGTTTTTACGATGATCCAAACATACTTACATATACATATATTTGATGGTAACATTCCCATGTACCGGCAAATAAGAGTAGATTCTCTCTGCCTTCCTTTTTGTAGCAAAACATCAATAATTAAGCTTTTCTCAAAATAGAACAATAAACTTGAAAATCATATCAAATGATCATCCCCTTAACAGGCAAAGAACTCAAATAAATTTTCCAAAGGTTCAGAACGGACTCGAGCCATTTAGTGTTCAGGTTCCACTGAAACATGCGTATATATACCAAGTAAACAATTGTAGGTGTGTGTACAAATAATATGGCTACAACAAAAATCTGCATTGAAAATTTTCGCCAATGCAATTTCGCAATAGCTTAGATATGAACACAAATTAACATCATTACGACCATTATATAGACAAATTGCTAATGAAATGAAATGCGTTGAATAATGGTGGGTGTGTAGGTTCTCTCTGCCACTCTCATACTGGTCACCTTATAAACAAAATTATTTCTTCAAAACCAAAAACTATTGACCTGGACCATTTTTGTCTCTCTAAATGTTATTGAGGATTGCAATTGAGAGAACTGTTAGGTGCTGCTGCAATGTTACTGAAAAAAATTTACTCAGTAATGTTTTCTATAAATAAAAGCATTACGAATGATTGTAGTCATTATTATTTCAAAGAATTTAATTATTTTTTATAAAATGTTATTTATTTTTTACGAATTAAAATCATTGTTTCTTATCCTAAAGAAGTTAATAAGTTGATATTACTGGGAAATTACACAGACAATTGTAATATCAGCAGTGAGTATAAATTAATCGAATTATATGACATAATCCACTAATATTATGTACTTTTTTTGGTCTACAGTAAAATATTTCGAATAAATATCCCCCTTTTTGAAACAGAACTAATAATTCGCTTATATACCAGAATATATATGTATATCGCTCAAATCTCAACCATGATAAATCTCTGTGCATCAGGCATTCATATTTCAATTAAAAATTTATTTCGAAATGAAATTAAAATTTATCGCACACATACATACATATTTATTTGGTACCAAAAGAAATTTAGATTTAATTACAAAAGTATTTGTTACCGCACACTAATTGAACAGAATCCTCGCATGCATACGCAAACAAAACAGGCAAATACAACAAATTCACACATGAATACTTGAGAGCTTCGCCGCAGGACGTTACTTCTGTACGTGCACCTGAAACCAAGTACCCATACTGTCATACTTCCATACACCCCATAACCCATCTAACCCCCGTACGACTATATGGCACAATCATCCAGCTGAAGTTTATGGAAATATCAGAGACACACCACCAATTCACATTCGACCATACACGAGCGTAATAATAAAATTAAATTAAAAAAGTTGTTGTTTACCTTCATCACCATTATGTGGTCGGCACCTATGAAGTGTTAGCCTAACTTTGTTAATACAACAACTTTGTTACCGCTTGTCATTGCGGACATTGAAGTGCATTCATATGCCTCGTACACAGTGAAATCTGTACAATAAAGATTTCTTCAAAATAGGTTGGGGAAAAATTTAAAAATCTTTTATAACAACATGCTCGTCTGTATTTTGTAATGATTCTACTCGTGCCAAATCGCCAAAATTCAAAGATAGAATAGTAGATCTTCGAATTTTTGCCATATTTCGGTATATCCTTCCTAATAACTTTAATCCCATTTTTTGGTATTTTGAGGATTTTTGACCCATTATTTGATATTATCAATAACGGTTCACCTTTAGATATACACAACGATATCATCCATTTTCTAAATATTGATATATCGAGCATCTCTCGATCAAAATATTAATTTTAATAGTTGTTTGGTATTTAGGACTTCTATTCAAATTGGGATGTATACCTTATTTTAAAACTAAATTTTCAAATTGAACAATTGAGATTACAATTAAGAAAATCGAATTTCAAAAGGATAAGATCGAAATGGAAATTAATATACATAAGTCAAATTCCCGATATGTATAGTTTTTGAATTACGAACCAAACCCTTTGAACTACATATTACTAAAAGCAGGACTTATTTACTTAGCTGGCTTTTGACAGAACGTATGTTCCATAAGCTGAGCTTAAAAAGATTTCAAGGCACGTCAGTCTTGTACGAGATATTGTCTTCCACTTGATCTTTTCATCGAATTCGTGAACCATCACTTGGCTCGCTTTTATATGCCTTTTGAGCTGGTCGACGCAGATCGGCCCATAGATCTTTCAGAGAATTTTTCTCTCAAACACTACAAGAGCTGCCTCATCTACTTGCGCAAATACCCATGCTTCAGATGCATATAACAGAACAGCATGTATCAGCGTCATCGGAGCAGGCGAGTAACATTTGCCGTTTAGTGTACAAAGTGTCATTCACAAGAAACACTGTCACATTGTCTAAATCCTCGTTCGGTATTGAAGAGCCCTCTCCTAATTTAACTACCGACCTTACAGAAATGGCTTTAAATACCTCCTAGCGGATTTGGCTATCGGATTCGGCTTTGTAGTCGACGAATATGTGGAATTTGTCGATTTCGTGGGTACGACACTCCTGATCTTACCATTGGTTTCTTGATGGTGGTCTTTGGTACCCAATTGTTGCTTTTGCTGCCATTTGTAGGAAGTGGGCAATTCTTTGCCATTGTGTTTCTATATTATTATCGGGTAAACGAGTGCTTTCGACTAGCAAGTGGGTAAGTTGAGTGGAGTAGACTTCTGCTATATGTTGTGTTTGTAGCTATTCCGTGTTACATTAGGTCTCACCTTTGCTGCTACGTTAAGATGAGTGCGAACCTTGACCGCTATTGACCGGATTGATCGAACGTCTAAACCACTGGATGAATGCCTTCCATCTATCACAACATGATCAATTTGATTTATGGTTGTTTGATCGGGAGAATGCCAGGTGACCTTGTCTATATCGTGATGCTTGAACTGGTGCTGCTAACTACCATGTTCTTTTGCTGCGAAGTCAATCAACCATATGCCGTTGTCTGCTGTTTCTTCATGGCAATAATATCGATTTGTATTTCTTGAGTACGTCCACCAAAGCGAAAACTGTGCCTGTTTTGTACAACGTGCCCACATTCCAAGTGCAGATTCGCAGATCGTGATTCTTAATATGGTTGCGGGGGTCGTCAACATTAGGGATGTTTGGTTTTCGTTGCTTTTTCATAGTAGGAGGGGTTTTCCGTGTGTGGACAACTAACCCGACATTTTTTATAGTGCTATTTCAACGGGTGATGAAAGTAGCTACCCCAGGTGACAACGCGGGGAGGTCAGTGTCCACAATTGAGATGAAAGAGGGATCAATATAAGCCTGGGCTTTGCCATGTTAAGGCAATCAGAGCCGTTTCTTGGTATCCATCATCGTCTACGTCACCCACTAAAAGCAGGAAGTTATGTTAATTTTTAATAAATAATCAGTACAATTACTATATTTTTATACTGCGGTGTTAAAAAATAAAACAAGACATAGATATATGTTAAATGTGAATAATTCATATTCCCCATAAAAACTTTTACTTCAACATTTTTATAGCCTCATGGCTTTTTTCACATGGGGTTTTAGACCTCATGTTTCTCCGTCCCTGCCTGTCTGGCTGGAGGGAATAACCGATTTCATCCAAACATTGCACATCGTAATATTTCTTCGAAAATAAATCAAGTTGGAAGATGGGTTGAACCAAATATATATACGTATCGATTTGATGCAATTGTCGGCAATTTATGTTAATCTTGGTACCTATTCCACAAACTGACACTAATTTCATAGACTTTCGCAAACCATGGTGTGGTGGTATATATCTGCCGGCAAAACAGACTCACACTTTTCTACTTGTTCATTTACACTTTTAAAAATATTTCGTTCCACGACACTGTGTTGTGAACAAATTTGGCATTTGCAAACAAAAAATAAATGCTGCTTTCAAATGCAAATAATTTTGGCAAATATTTGGTAGAATTCGCTCAATTCTCTGACATCGTTTACGAAACACACATAGTTCTGTTGGATTTGGAGAACTAAAGTTAAAAAGTTTTCCTAATAAAATAGCAATGGCTCGGCATTTCTTTTGTTTGCCTTTTAGTAAATTCCTTCCAATTTGAACTGGAATTCAATTTACACGACCATTTCAAATGCTGTGGTTTATAACGGAAAACAATCAACAATTCTGTTAAATAAATGTTTGTGTTAGTATTTTACAAAAAAAAATGAAGTAAACAAATGAAATTAGCTTTATATGTATTGAAAAGGATTGGATAAAAAGTCGAAATATAAAAATCGGAAGTTGTTGATAATATGACGAATTTGATTGCACATATCGCCCCAATTCATCAAGAGTAACACATTAAAAAAAAAACTAAGACTTTTTAGTAGAGGCAAAAAACAAAAACAATTATGAGAACGCAAAGAAACACGTAAAAGGCATTTCCCCGGAGAAATATTAAAATTGGATTCCAAATATTTGTACAGCGATTATATATGGTAAAAAAATTACCATATGAAATCGCACCCTTTTGTTGCTAAATGTTGAAGTTTAAGTACGATGGTCCAAAATGACAAAAAGATAAATATTTTCATCCTAAATACAAAATATATGGAAAGGCATTAATAATAGTGAACATTTATTAAAACTAAAGACAATATTTTATATTCATTAAGGTCACAAAAATATATAACATTAAATTTTTGCAAATTAAAAAAAAATAAACTATATTTATAATTCGTGCAGTATAATGTTTTAAAAAGTATTTTTTTACTTTTTTTCAAATAATCTATGCTTGCCATCGTTATAAAAATTTGTAACTATAAAAATATTATCGATCCACTTTGAAACATTTTTCATAAAATTTTATAATTGTTTAAAATTTTTTACATTAACATTTTATAATTCCTGTACTTTTAACGTCGGCGTTTGAACTCATTACATTTGACCCATTCTTGGCACTGAAACTTCTACTTCTTAGTAATAAATCCAAATTAATTCTTACCATTTCCCCTATTTCTTCCAACAATTATATTATCTCTTCCATATTTTGGTTAAACATTTGTACGCAATCACGCTGCTCAACCCATCATGTTTCACAATATGAATGTAGTGGTTTGAAAGATGTATTTGCTTCTCAAAATATTCTGCATAAAGTAGCAGACGTTTTTGGATTTTCTAACGAATGAGCAAATGTTCAAATTTGTAGAAAATATTCTTCGAATTTCTCTAATCTTCGAAGCTGCATTTAATCTTAATTGAAATATGTGAAAAGAACAATTAATATATAAGCCAGAAAATTTTTTGATTTTAAAATGGTCTCCACACCATTATAATTGCCTGACATCTTAGAACTCTCAAAAATGTTGGATCCAATCCCAAACTGATTTCTTTGTTTATAATGACGGTCGAAAATTCTTTTTCTATTAATCCTTCTAATGCACATAGCAATAGAAACTTTTTGGACTTTTTAGATGCCTTGTCAAAAATCGTATACATATATAGTTTCATCCGCTAAAACCGATAAGAATACCTTACTTTTCACTTCTTCGACAATAGACTTGTGGACCAATTATTGCTATTAACTCGTTTTGTATTCTAGGACTCAAGAATGTTGCATTTTGGGTGTACTCTTCAAACATTTAAGTTCTAAGTTTACGTCTAACGACAGTATTCAGGAGGCTTTATTTCCATCAAGGCGATGTCTTCCCTTTCATACAATAAAATTGTATCAATGGTCACTTTAACATTATACTTTTGTTCTTTCAATATATCTGAAACTTGTTTTTCCGTAACATGTTCTATACGTTTTGAAAAATCTTTCATTCTCGATATAAAGTCCTAAGTCCCCACCATCGCATCTTTGTGGTATTCCTTTTGTTCGAGGTCGGTGAAGCATTCAATAGCATATTTCCAATTTGTAAGAGGGTGCGAATGAAGTAATTTTGGGACTTGGTGGTTGCCCTTTCCGCACCCTCCTTTATTTGAAAATAAGATGCCGACTTTACAAAAAGCACCTTTTGCTAAATCAGAATATGCGATACCCGGGGCTGGGCCGTGTATAATTAAAATGAAAAACAACTAAATTCAAACAATTTTGCACGTATAAGATAAAATCAAAATATTAAGCGATTTTTAATATTTTATCCACAATCTATTCTCTTCTTTACACTTTTAATGTGTTTTGAAATATTTTCCAAAATTTTTTTAATGATTTCATCATCTTATGTATGTAGAAATTTGAAGAACTCTAGTGGAATTACAAAACTTCTGTTGCAAAATTAAATTGGGCGAAAATTGGTCCAGAATACAACTTCCGCATATATTATCATCCGATATCAAATAACTAACGCAATACACGTCTAAAACAATGTGTGCCACATTTGATTAAAATCGGTTCGCATTTATATATAACCCTACAATCTTCTTAAATCACTTTTTTGTAGTTTTGGTCTGCTCACTTTACTCACATGTAATTGAAGAAACATATGCTTTTTTCATATTAGCACAAGCTTATACCAAATTTTATGATTTAATTAGATACGTTACAGTTCAATGAATAAGTAGCGGAAAAATTACAGTTGGCGAAAGATCCCAGCGTAAAATCGTCTATATTTCATGTACCTTGTGGAGAAAAATGTTATGTGTTCGTGCTGGCGTAAATAGGCGCAATTTTTATACCCTTCACCACTCTGTGGTACAGGGTACTGAATTGAGTCTAGAATGACGTATGCCAGTCCGACTTTACTACTTTCCTTACTGGTTCTTATTGAATTTTATGCTCTATAGTTCGGCGCATAAAACAACAGAAGTAACTACTACCGGCAATCGTTGGCAACTCGTACATTTTTACCATTTAAAAATTATGTTATCTTAAAAATTGTAAGAAATATTCAAGACAAAGAAGATCTACCGCAGCAATTAAATAGTACAAAATCAAAGACAAATGGAATAGCCTAAGTAAAGGAAACATCAGACAACGCATGAGGTTGATTGACTTCGCGGCAGCAAAAACATGGTAGTTAGCAGCACCAGATTCAAGCATCTCGATATACTCAAGGCCACTTGGATTTCTCCCGATCGAACAACGAGAAATCAAATCGATCATGTTGTGATAGACGGAAGGCATTCATCCAGTGTTTTAGACGTCCTATCGATCTGGGGAGGGAATATCGACTCGGAGCACTACCTCGCAGCAAAGGTGTGATCTAACACAACATGAAAACTCGACGTCGAAAAGCTGCAAACACACCAGGTAGCAGAAGCTTACTCCGCTCAACTTACCCACCTGCTTGACGAAAGCACTCCTTGTCCCGATAATAATATAGAAACACAATGGGAAAAAATTGTCCACTCCCTACAAACTGCAGCAAAAGCAAAACATGGGTACCAAAGACCACCATCAAGAAACCCGTGGTACGATCAGGAATGTACTGATATAAAAAACGCAATCCTGCAGACATTAGCAACGCGTAATGCGATGGAGAATAAT
Source organism: Musca vetustissima (assembly GCF_032173495.1). Lineage (NCBI taxonomy): Eukaryota > Metazoa > Arthropoda > Insecta > Diptera > Muscidae > Musca > Musca vetustissima. Next base: position 79,055 of record NW_026877568.1, read on the forward strand.
CGGAAAAAGGAGAGAGGAGAAAAATATTTTCAGATAAAAATAGAAAAAAACAAGAAAAACGCGAGCGTGAGCAAATCGAGTCTACGGTTGGCGGAATGAAGTCCGAACATTTTACCAACGAGTAAAACAACAAACCGAAGGTGTAGAGTGTATACCACCTAGCCATGATGATGTCAGAATAGCAATCAATCGGCGAAAGAATAATAAAACAGCAGTTGCATATGTGTTACCAGCCGAACAATTCAAGACTGGTGGTCAGATGCTGGTCAGGAACATACACCAGCTGATTAGTATAATTTGAATAAAGGAATGCATGACAAATTATTCGAATATCAAATGATTCGAACCTGTGTCCCGTGCACAAAAAAGGAGACAAGACGATATGTGCCAACTATAGAGGAATGAGTCTCCTTCCCATCGCATATAAAGTCCACACATTCGTCGACTATAAAGCCGCATTCGAAAGCCTGGCACAAGATCCTCAGTTAAAGTCGGAAAGGAACTCTCGGAGCCCTTTAACACCGAAGCAAGATTCAGACAAGGTGTTTTCCGTGTGTCCTTTTTAACATCCTGCTAACAATGCTAATTTTTATAAAATACAAATCTTTTTATATAATTTTTTTTACATAGTAATTACGTCTGTAATCCCACATTATTTTAAGTATTATGGGTGTTCTCGTGCCAGTTATTTTTTACGAATCAATAATGTTTTCAATTTAACGGTATTGATTTAAGAGTATAATGGAACTATTTTTATTTTACATCATCATAATACCATTGCAATATATATAATACCTTTTAATGCAATACAAAGCTTGCCCGCCTATATATTACCACTCTTCAAATGAACTAATGTTATAGAATACAAGTTATTTACACTCAAATTTGTTTTGAGAACTGATTTAATAATTTTCTTAAACAACTCTTATCTACAATTTGTCATTCCAAAAATTGTAAAACGCATCGCCGACATTGTTGCTTCACTATGCAATTATTTATTGCTATTTGTGTGCTATACAAATAAACTATAAATTAAGGTATTGTCTGGAATTATTATTGTCTTAGAAGTCACATCCAAGTGCTCGGGTATGACTTGACGTCACAACGATGGTCGTACAATGGAATGTGAAAGTGCTTGCAATATATGCGAATAGGTTTTGCTGGATGATGGATACGGCGTTCAAACCAATTTGTATGCTGATGATGAATATGAATTATGATGGAATCACCTCAGGGAATAACTTTCTTTGTAGACACAAAGATAATTATAACGAAATTGTATATGAAGTAGGAAAACTCGCCAAAACTGCAAAATGCGAAAAACAAATCGTATATAAAAATTAAGACAACTGGTTGTATGTTGTAGTAGAATATTTTCAAACATGCGCCTGCATACAAAATACAATGAAAGGAGTTGCGTGCACTTGCCAGTATGTGTGTGTGTGTGCCTTCAACCAGCCAAACTTTTTTCCAATTGTTCGCCGAATTAACCACAAAACCGCTGAACGGACGCAAATCCTTGTCACTCCATTCATTTGGGTACAGCACACAAATAACGAAATATTTTATTTAACAAAAGTTATTATGTAAAGTCAACGGGAATGTATTTCCCGTTGACAGTCGCGTGCGTACATATTTATGAGACCTAAGTGACCATTTTATTGCTTCAATGGTTAGGAAATTAGAATTTGTTTTCGCTATATTATCATATTTATATTACCAATCCGCAAAAACTACAGTTATAGTACATATGCACGGGCACAGCCGCATAAGTAGAAACAATGAAATTCACAGTATATGCACACATCTGCACACTGGACCGTAATAAGAACAAAAACGACAAAATATGAGGCATCCTGTTTCGTGAAATAACATTAGCATAGAGGCATACAAAGCACAAGGCTATGCTATTGTTGTAACTGACAGGATATGTGTCCAATTCATTGCCACTTTTACACAAAATATCGGGAAACACGATATGGGTAGAAAATCAAGTGAACTGTCGGACTAACAATTGTAAAGATTTTGCAACAATCTTTTCAGGAGATTGCTCGTTATAATCTCATTCCTACATTCAAGCATGGATGCGGCTCAGTGATGGTATGGATTGTTTTTCTGTAGCTGGAAGTGAAAAACTCAATTTTTAATGACACCAAAGTTCAGTCATGATGGAGATCTCGCTTGACGTTCAATCATTCAACTGTATAATATTGTTATAAATAGTTTAATCCATGCCTAGGCGTCTAAAAGCTATATGATATCAAACAAATCTGCTTATTGAATTGAATACATGAATAAAAAGTATAAATATGAGTAATTTTTTTACAAAAGTGTGCAATAAATTTCTATGAATTTAAGGCATATTTGTTTTCATTTGTCATAAAATGAGGAGGTTTGTTACATTTCAGAAATTACTAATTACATCCACTGCGAAAATTGTAGCTTTCAAATCACTTTTAGTCACTTCACCTTATGCTACAGGAATGATTTTCATTTCGGTAAGTTTTATTAACATTAACATATTTTGTTACAAAAAAATTCTCAAATCACAATATTAGATTTTCATTGTAACATTCCCAATGTGTTTATTTAAATTTTCCAATTGGATGTCAGATGAGAATGTATGGACATGACAATGACAAAACCTTAAACCCGCTGAAAATAACAGCCATTAGTGATAATTGCATTTAAATTAGGAGTTGCAGCGGTTCATGAAAATCAAATAAGCAAACACACACAAACTCGTGTTTAGACACTCTATAAACCATTGAAAGGTACCATTGCTTATTCAAATCTACTCGGAGACGCATGTATTTTTGTATAAATTTGTATTAACAAATGTATGTGTGTATGAGTCTGTGTGCTTACATATACACATATGTATATTATTGAATTTAATTAAAAAAAATAAGATACCGAAAATATACTAAACAGGGCCATAAAAAATTAAAATCGGTAATACATTGTATATATGGATGTCATTTTGGCCCAATGATATATCGCTCATTTGCTGCAAGAAAGGCATAACTCAAAAAACGTGATTTTCGAGTTAATGATGCGCGATTGTTCGCTATGTTGTGTAAAAAATTCATATGAATATCTCTTATACACTCTAAGCAGTAGAAGTTCTCGTGCCCCATATAAAGTGTGAGTAAATTGAAAACTTAAAACGCATTTTCTGCAAAATGATGTTTTTTGAGTTATGCCTGTCTTGAGGAAAATGAGCGATATGTCAAAAATCAAAGAAGAGTTATAACTTTGGCCAGTATAGACCAAACGAGGAGATCTTGATGTAATAGCTGCGAGGCAAAAATTACTTTTCCATTAAGATGTGGTCATGCGTCACAAACTGATCAGAATGAAATTCTTCGTCGATTTATGCGTGTCCGTCTGCTGAAATCACTATCTCTCTATCATAAATATTGTGATCTCTAATATTTAAGATAGAGCTTTGAAATTTTGCACAGATATTGCTAGTACTCCTAGGATGTTTCCGTACCAAAGATATTAGTATTGATATAAGTTTCAGAGTAGCCTCCGTATAATGGTATACGGTATATTCAGTATTTTGGATACGTTTTTCAATATGTATGGCTGTAATTTTGTATTTTGGGATTTCATTGTATATCACATCCTTGTACTAAAATACATATGGACTATGTCTGTATTCCTACAAAACGCAATTACGACATTCTATGCCCAATTTTGTACGTTGTGCAAAAATTCATGTCAATCTGACAAACATGAGGATTTTGGTGTACCATTTACATAAAATCGGGCGAAGGAAGGTATATAAAAATTTTAACCGATTTCAACAAAACTTGTCACAGGTTAAGTTACAGTCGGCTCCGCTTTACTGTAAGTCGCTTAACTGAAAAATATCGGATAAGTGAAATAGATTTTCTGTACCATTACATTATTAGGTTATTAGCCCACAATTTACTCCGCATAAGTGAAACTTCGCATAACTGAAAATATTGGATAACTGAAATATCTTTTGGAGTCAAATATTAAAATTTCCTTTGAAATGACTCCGCATTACTGTCATGAGAATGAAAGATGGCTGAGTATTTTACATTGAGAATCCGAATTTCAACCAGACTGATGCGGTAATAATTAACAGGATATGACTTTGGTGATGAATGTGCCCCGTCAAATGCACGAAAAACTGTAAAAAATGTAATAAATACTAATTTATCTAAGGACAATAGCCATTCATAAAGTTTTTATATCTGTTGAATAAGTACTGAGATATAGAGCTCTAAACAAAAAGTGCCGAATGTGTCCCATAGGCAAAATGTCAAAATGTGGTCCATATAATTAACAAAATTTTGATGAGGCCTGCTTAAGTCTAAGTGACTCTAAGTGATTATTTAAAGCCTTCAATATGATAACAAGTTTTGTACAAGTTTTGCAAGGATATTTTAAACTCATTTACAAGATATGGATATTTTAAAAAGACTTAAAATCGGATAGGTTCGTTATATAAAACCTTTTCATAGGTAGGTTCTTAAAATCAAACGTTACAAATTCGCTAAGAAATATGGATTATTGAAATTCATAAAAGTGAAAAATGTTCCGCTTATGATGAGACGGATAATAGAAATTATTTTCAGTTAACCGAACTCCGCTTATGGGAAAACATCGGATAGCTGAAAAAAAACAAACTTTTTCCGTTTTAGTAAAGCGGAGTCGACTGTATAATAATTTCAGTACGTTTTGTTCCTATCGGTCAAACGAAAATACATATTGGAACTATATCCCAATCTCTACCGAATTCAACAAAACTTGGCATATGTTATAATATAGTAACTTCAGTACGTTGTGCAAAATTTTGTACAAATCGGGCGAAACTATATATGGGAGCTATATCCAAACCTGAACCGAGTTTCCCAATGTCAATAGGGTTCGGGCCAAATAAATAAGCTGTGCCAAATTTTTTTCAATTCGCATCATAAATGTGTAGTCGGCTTTAATAATTCGAACACGTTTGTTCTCTTTGACTTCTTTTCCAAAACTGATTTCTTTATTTTAATATTTTTACAAATATGGTTATTTCAAACATAGTATGCCATTGTATGTGCAAAAAACATATTATATACGTTCAAATAAAGCATAGTAGGCTATTCAATTAGAATACATACATACATATATTAGAAATACATAAACATATTAATATGGGTAACAATTAAATGTGAATAACTAGTTATTATATGAACGAATAAACACAATACGACAAACATAATTAAACTCACCACTACAATTCGACCATCCAGACCTAGAGAGCTCCTGATCTCTCACTAACATTCTTCCTCGCAACGACTATTAAACCAAGGACGCATATTGCAAACAGCCCACACACATTTATAAGGTGTCCGAGACAACTGAAATCCGTCCACATCTCCAACCAAGTAACGATCATTGCATAATGTTTTTACTACTTTATAAGGACCTCTATATTTTGGTATGAGTTTTTTGGAAATACCCCCTGAAGTCTGGAAATTTTTCACCATTACACAATCGCCAACTTTATAAACTTTTGGTTTCTTTTTAGATTTATTATAATAATTTTCATTATAGCGTTGAAGATGTTCTTGCTTTTCCTTTGCCTTTCGTCTTCGTAATTCGTGACCTATTCTTAAATCGTCGTTACCATTTTCAATATCAAAATTACATACACCTATCTCTTTAAAACACTCTGACACTATGTCATAATTATTTCCCCTCTGTTTGGTTCCAAATAACATCACACTTGGCTGCTCCTTAATTGACCAATGTATTGTGTTATTTAAAACATGCTCAACTTTTTCAACAACATAATCTCAATATATACCTTCCTGAGGATCTACTAATTTTGCCAACATTGGACCTATTGACTTATTTATTATCTCAACTTGGCCATTGGCTTGCAGGGAGCCTGTTGACAGGCTTACTTTTACTGTCCAGGAAAGATTTAAATTCGTTAGAAGTAAATCAAGCCCCTCTGTCACTTATAACACATCTTGGCCGACTGTATGCCCTAAAATAATCCTTCAAGGCTGTAACAGCCTCTCTAGAACCAGTCGTTTTGGTTGGATAGAGTCTCACAAACTCCGTAGAAGCATCCACAACCACCAAAAGGTGTTTCATAGCCCGTCCATTATCGATTGGGCCAAGATGATCAACATGGATGACATCAAATGGATCTATCGACTTCGGGATGCTATGGAGAAAACCTTCGCCTTTACCATGTTTTGACAAGTATGCTATACATTTAAAACAATTTTGAATATGTTCCGAAATCTTTGAACGAAGTTTTGGAAACCAATAGCTTTTAGTTATTAGATCGACCATCTTATCTATTCCTATATGACCCATTTGGTCATGGTAGTTATATCAAATATGCTTCTCCATTGCTTCTGGGACGTAAAACAATAATTTATCAATTCCAAATTTTCTGTATAACACGCCATTCCTCAATTCATACAATGAGTTTTCTTTCGTCTTTAGCTGTTCCACAATTTCTTGTAGTTTTCCATCTCTATTTTGACAAATTAACAAATTGTCTTCAAACGAATTGGATCCCAACACAATTATGCTATTACTCCTACTTAGAGCATCCACATGTTGCATTCTTTTCCCGGATCTATACTCCAATAAATAATTATAATTCTGTAATTCAAGAGCCCATCGAGCAATTCTTGGATTTAAATCCTTCTTGTTAAGTGTCATTTTTACAGAATCACAGTCTGTAACTATCTTAAATTGTTTTCCTTGCAAATAAACGCTGAAACGCTGCAATGCATATATTATGGCAAGAGTTTCAAGTTCAAAACTATGATATATTGATTCAACCTCTGTTGTTCTTTTAGAGTAGTAAAGCTCTCGGTGAAACCTCTCAGTTTTTGTGCTCCATAAACCTAGCATCGCAATCAGTTTTGCGTATATTCCCAAAACTGGTGCACCAAGTTTTTACAGTTCTCCGAAAACAAATTTTCTATCCTTTTTGGTAAGGTCGTACAATGGTCTTGCAATTACTAAGAAATCTTTAACGAAACGCCTAAAGTATGAACACAAGCCAAGAAATCTTTGTACTCCATACGAGCTTTGTGGTATTGGAAAATCTCGTACAGCAGATTTTTTTTTATACCCTCACCATAAGGTGGTGTCAGATTTTTGTAATGGTGAAAATCTAGAATTTGATGTTTATGAGCGAGTCTTGTTTCTATTTTTGGCTTCTAAAGTTTCGGTGGATATAAGTTTATTAATATTTGAATTCGTGGAAAATAAATTTACATGCCCATATAAGCTTGACTTTCGGATTTAATTAAATGTTTCCCAATATATTTAAAAAACTTCCATATAACGGTACCCAAATTTTCCACGATTTAAGATAGAACTTTGATATTTGCACATAATTTCTACTACTCATAAGATATTTGGTATTGAAAATGTTCAATTTTGAATCATTTTTTAGGGTACCCCCAATATTAAATAGGATTGCTTCTAATTTAATATTATGTATACTTATTGAGCAAAAATCTCCCTAATTAAAATTATCATGGCTGTAATTTTATATTCCGCCAAGGTTCCAAATACAGTATATTTCGGTTAATTGACCCTACGGTTAATTGGTTTCCTCGCTTAATTGAAACATGTGACAAAAAAATACTCGAAAACACATGTAAATTTTCGGATAATAAAACCCTGTTAATTGATTTTCCCGTTTAATTGGTTTAAAATTCATGTCGTCCAAAATAAATTTGGCATTTGATTGTTTTATTTGTTATTGAAAAATAATCTGTAATTTTTATAGACCCATAGTTCCATTTTAGAATAATTTTCAATATTGGTCTGTTTGTGTTAAATTGTTGCTCGCATTTATAATCCGATTTAGATGAAATTTGGTACACAAAAATTTTTCCGAGGACGAACCAAAAATTAGGATATACAGGTCTATTAGGATACATATGTAGAATACACCTCCATTTTCTTTATTACTTTCCTTGCTGGTTTTAAATACATATTTGACATTATTTATGAAAAACACTATGGTACATTTCTACTAATTGAAAACATATGTTTATTCCTAAGGAAAAGCGAGAAAGAGTAAGTGCTTAATTTGTATTTGACAATAACATTAGAAATTAATTTTCGAATTATGCGTGATTTCTGTAATTGAACAAAGAGTTCAATTTCCGGTATGTTAATTCAAAAAATTGTGCAAATTTTTTGCAATTAACCGAAAAATACTGTATCCCCCGTTTTCCAACCTGAGTGTCTATAATTTGGCATTTAATTTTGAACATTTTATTTTTTTTTCAAATTTTCCTAGCATGGATATACAACCATAATTCTGTATCATAGTTCCCTATAAAAATCTATATGTTCAAGAATACGAATAGGTAATTTTGAACATATTTTTTCAAAGCATGGACAACCATAATTCTGTATCATAGTCCCTATAAAAATCTATCTATATAATACTTCTTTTGATGGAGTTTTTTTTTTTTTGATATCGAACATATGTGAGGTGTTGTGTTTATAAGTTCAAAGACATTGACCAAAGTTTAGGCATATAACCACGATATAATGGTACCACCTGATTCGATATTTCCCGTGACAAATCAACATTTTAGGTAATTAAAGGGGCTATTAAACTATTATTATTATTTTCAAGCAGAATGATATAGGGCATGGATCTGATAATTAGAACTAGAATCTATATCGAATGTTTTCTGATTTTCGTCCTTTAAAATTTTTAACTGTATTTTATAGAAAACGTGTACTAACAATGATCGCATGTACATTCAACGATATACTTCTCAATTATTTTTTGTACTCTCACAAAAAAGGTTTCAATACAATGTCAATTCAATTGAAAAAAATATTAATTTGAAAATTTTCAATAATTGACAAATGAAGGCTTAAAGGGATGATAAGCTACAAATTCTAGACCAAAATATCTCAAAATAAGAACAACGACGAAGTGCAATTGAAATAGCTCAATACTATATTCGTGGAAATGCAAATATGCTTCATAATACATTTTGCAAATTTTTCGCGGTTTTCGATTTTTTCTCACCTTTTAAACCTTCCCTGAAGCTCCACGAACATTTCAACACTAAGATAAGAAAAATCCGTTTAGCCGTTCTCGAGTTTTAGCGAGACTAACGAACAGCAATTCATTTATATATATATATATATATATATATATATATAGGTGTAACAAAAGATGTGTACTTTACAGAATCTGGACTCACGTAGACATGAAAAAACCCATTCTTTAAGTTCTTTGGTTTATTATGTAACCAGCTCTGAACTTTCCCTTTTAATTTACTATGGAGTAAGATCTTTGCGGTTTTTTCATTAATATTGTACATATCAATTATGCCTCGGAACAGACTTATCCAAACGTCTGCTTGTATATTACCATCATAATCAGGAATTATATCCTTAATGATACTAATTGTTGTACATATATTATCATCTCCCATTTCACATCCTCCTCGTTTCTCGTTATTTTCTTTCTTCCAATCACCTTCAAAATCGGCGTTTTTTCTATCATATTCCATCACCCTTTTCATAAACTCATTTTCTTTCCTTAGTAATTCCCTTTCTTGCTTTAAAAGGTTTAACTCCTTCTTCAACATATCATATTCAGCAGCTTTATTTTCCTCTCCTTGCATTGAATAATTGTCACACACTTCGTCAATTCGTTCTAATTTACTTTCAGCTTCAACTGCATCCCTCCTTTCCTTTTCGTGATCTTCAGATAAACCACCAATGGCACCATCCCGATTATTTTCCACATCGTCCGCTACATTCATCAAAACTTTTAATATTAAAACTTCGGGGCATTCGCCTCTTTCTGCAGCAGGAATTTCGTTTAATCTTAGCAAAAGCATATTTTTTGTACCCGATGACGGTAGTCCAAGTTGCTGTAGCCACATACACAATTGTGGTACCGTATGATCTTTGCCACTAATATTCTCCATTAAAACAAAAAAATTTTCCAAGGTCAAACAAAAAATGGAAATATTTTTTTCAAATCCCACTTCTGAAATTGTAGTCGGCTTTAATAATTCGAACACGTCTGTTCTCTTTGACTTCTTTTCCAAAACTGATTTCTTTATTTTAATATTTTTACAAATATGGTTATTTAAAACATAGTATGCCATTGTATGTACAGAAAACATATTATATTACAAGGTAAATATATAAGGTAGCCGCATCGGCGAATTGGGAACATGATATGTCAAAACTGTTAACAAGGCGAATAATAATTGATTCGCCGTGACATATAACATTTGAAGCGAATTCTTCCAACTAATCAGAACAAAGAATATTAGAAGTATCAAAAAAATTGTTTACATTCTTTTTTAAATTGTGTAATTTTGTTTAAATTCGATAGCTGTGAATTAAAACCATAATTAAGAATGCAAAACCGACTGAAATGCTATCTAGGAAATTGGACAACAAATATATTTGGCGAAACCAAGAGAGTGATCAATGCTAAACATGTTTTACGAGCAATTTTTATATTAAATACTTTTGTGAGAACCGAAAGTGTGAAATAATAGCTACATATGTACATGATACGAGTGATGAATGTTCTAAATGTTTTCAGATTCGATTACACTTCGCTATAAAATTGAGGTTTATGGTATGCAAAACCGCATATACCTATAGATGATGCTACTTAAAATTCTGCTACTATTCGAGCAAGAACTCACTGAAATCACAGTCAGAGCCATAAACTTTCCCACAGACAACAAGTAAAATGAAACAAATAAAGACCAGAAAATTTTGGAAAAGTCCCTGCACGTCCATTTATCTATCTGCAGAAGTGTTATTTTAGATATCTAATTTTTTTAAACAACACCAAAAAAGTAATCCCCGAATATATCCCAAAGTCTTTGTATCCCAAAGACTTTGTATATAAATCTCCTCTCGATTGCGGATTTTATTACAAAACATTGTATTGAAAAAACTAATTATCTACCTTTGGCAATAGCCTTCATATAATAGATGATCAGGACCTATTCTTTTATTAGCCTAAAAGATTTATTGAATACCAAAAGTCCCCAAGGTTATACAAGACCAACTTTATATATAGAATAACAAACAATCTTCAACAGCTGGCCAATAGTTTTTCATAGACCATTAAGTATTTTAGTCAAATTCCAATAAACATCTTACAAAAAACCAAAAAATCTTATATAAAACCAAATAGTTCTTTATCATGTGGTCGGTATTTTTTTCAAATATCCAAAAGATTCTTATTTTCAAAGGGAAACAGATAAAAGTATGTGCTTCCATAGGCAGCTTATCAGTCATGTTTCCATCAGTAGTCTTATTTGCGACCAAATGCTCTTCTTTTAGAAATCCCAATATCTCCTTTCAATTCGTTTCTATTTCATAGTTTCTGGTTCTTTATTTTCAAATGTTTCCAAATTCTATTTGGAAATTGAATTTTTTTACGGCAAATTAAAAAAAAATAAATTGTTGTGACATTTAATGTTACCATCACCTGTTTTGATACGGTTACCATCTTAATATACCTTGTTATATTATATACGTTCAAATAAAGCATAGTAGGCTATTTCAATTAGAATACATACAAATATTAGAAATACATAAACATATTAATATGGGTAACAATTAAATGTAAATAACTAGTTATTATATGAAAGAATAAACACAATACGACAAACATAATTAAACACACCACTACAAATGCAACCAGTACTTTGTTTACAATTTAAAATGGACAGACGGATAAGAAAGTGATTCTATGCATATTCTCCAAAGGAACCATGTATCTAACTCGTTTCCTCCCACAGTGTGGTGAAGGGTATAATTAATACCATTGAACCAAGTTTGAGTGTAGCCCCCATCGGTATTTTAGGAATTTTGGACACGTTTTCCAACCGAATTGGCTGTAATATGTATTATCATTGGCTGTCTAATTTCACTACTCAAAATGATCAATATTTATCCCCGCTTTGGTATAGCCCTATAAAACGCTACGTAGTCATCATTTTCTCACTTCTTTTTCTCACTATCATAACATAAGTTTTTTTCTAGGAGCCCCCATTACTTTTATATATTTTGAATGCCATCCTCATGGTGGAGGGTATAAAAAGTTCAGCCTGGCCGAACTTAACATCGTTTTAACTTGTTTATACATAAATTTGAAAACAATTCTAGATATTGAATTATTGGATTGTCTCAATCCAATATTCGGTCTTATAACCAATCTCATGGATGATAGACGATCGGAGTGACATCGTGATTCTATGTATATCTTTCAAGTATCAAGTGGTCACCTCGTGTCCTTCTTCATCTTTCGAAAACATGTACAAAGCCATAATACCATGTTCCACAGTATATTGAATGATGTTAGCAGTGCCGATTTTTCTACACGCACATGATTAACATTTTTCTTAATTAAAATTGTTTCCTTCACTTGATTAAGTTGTGATATTTGTCTTCTTTGTAAAAAAGGTGCACACCGAAGACTTTTAACAGGTGATAATATTAAAACTTGTCGCATACAGACATATTTGTTGACGCTAGAACATTTTTATACCCTCCACCATAGTATGGAGGGTATATTAATTTTGTTTTTCCGTTTGTAACTCATCGAAATAATCATTTCCGACCCTATAAAGTATATATATAAATTCTATGACGATATAGTCATGTCCGTCTGTCTGTTGTAATCACTCTAGCGTCTAAACGAATTGAGATAGATCGCCAAAATTTTGCATAGAGTCGTCTTTTGTCTGCAGGCAGGTCAAGTTCGAAGATGAGCTTTATCGGTCCACGTTTAGGCATAGCTCCCATATAAGGGTACCCCCAATTTTCGGTATTTTGAGGTTCTTGAGCGCGTTTTTCAACTGAATTCGCTGAAATTTGGTATATTGAGTTCTTATTGGGTAGCAAATCTCTATACTAATAATTATAAATGCAGGTCAATTTTTTTCGGGTAGCCCCCATATAAGGGTACCCCCCAATTTTCGGTATTTTAGGGTTCTTGAGCGCGGTTTTCAACCGAATTCGCTGAAATTTGCTACATTGGGTTCTTATTGGGTACCAAATTTCCCCACTAAAAATTATAAACATAGGTCCAATTTTTCTGGTAGCCCCCATATAAGGGTACCTCCCAATATCCAGTTTTTGGGGGGTTTTGCCGGATTTTTTCACCGAATTGGCTGTAATTTAGTAATTTCAGTTATTATTGGGTAGCAAATCTCTCCACAAAAAAATATAAATATAGGTCAATTTCTTCGGGTAGTCCTCATATAAGGGTACCCCCAATTTTCGATATTTTGAGGTTCTTGAGCGCGTTTTTAACCGAATTCGCTGAAATTCGGTATTTTATAGTCGTATATGGCAACAAATCTCCCCACCAAAAATTATTAATATTCACCCCTTTTTAGGGGTAGTTCCCATATAACCCCCTTTTTATACCCTCCACCATAGTATGGAGGCTATATTAATTTTGTTTTTCCGTTTGTAACTCATCGAAATAATCATTTCCGACCCTATAAAGTATATATATATTCTTGATCAGCGTAAAATTCTATGACGATATAGCCATGTCCGTCTGTCTGTTGTAATCACTCTAGCGTCTAAACGAATTGAGATAGATCGCCAAAATTTTGCATAGAGTCGTCTTTTGTCTGCAGGCAGGTCAAGTTCGAAGATGAGCTTTATCGGTTCACGTTTAGGCATAGCTCCCATATAAGGGTACCCCCAATTTTCGGTATTTTGAGGTTCTTGAGCGCGTTTTTCAACTGAATTCGCTGAAATTTGGTACTTTGGGTTCTTATTTGGTAGCAAATCTCTCTTCTAAAAGTTATAAATATATGTCAATTTTTTCTGGTACCCCCCATATAACGGTACCCCTCAATTTTCGGTATTTTGGTATTTTGAACGCTTTTTTCAACCGAATTCGCTGAAATTTGCAAAATTGGGTTCTTATTGGGTACTAAATGTCTCCACAAAAAATTATTAATATAGATCCACTTTTTCTGGTAGTCCCCATATAACGGTAGCTCCTAACTTTCAGTATTTTGGTGGGTTTGATTGTATTTTTACGCCGAATTAGCTGTAATTTAGTATTTTGAGTTCTTAATAGGTACCAAATTTTCCCACAAAAAATTATGAATATAGGTCCATTTTTGGGGGGTCTTGAGCGCGTTGTTAACCAAATTTGCTGCAATTTGGTATTTTGTAGTCGTATATGGTAACAAATCTCCCTACCAAAAATTATTAATATTCGCCCCCTTGGGGTCGTCCCCATATAACCCCTTTTTTTGATTTGATTTGTTCCGTGTTTGGGTTTGATTCTAAGACTCTGTTGTACCACCCTGTGTGGGTGGTACCAGAAGGGGTGGACCGATATTCCCCATGTTCGAACATGAACTGGTTTGGAAGAACATGAACTGGTTTGTAGAAATGTCGGTATAGGTACACTTTTTGGTATGCTCCCTATATTTTTAATTTCAAGTACCTGTCAGTATATCTATGGTGGAGGGTATCCAAAGTTCGGCCCGGCCGAACATAAAGCTTTTTCACCTGTTTTTTTTTTTTTTTTTTTTTTTGGAAAATGTGTTGGCGTTTTTGGCATTCCCAAATACCGCCATAAACTATCTAACTGGAAGTGAATAAGATGTTTTACGTTGATGCATATATCAATATTCCCTCCCGAGTTTGCAATGTCTCCACTTCTGTTTTTTGCAGCTATACAACCAAACACCAACAACAACAACAATTTGTGAATGGTTTTCGTTTGAAGATGCAAAAACTGCATATCAACATGCATAAGTTGATGCGGCAGAGAACGACATTATTTCGATAGAGAACTTTAAATATCAAATATGGAAATAAATGGAAATGCTTTACAAAGTTTTCTTTTTTGCGTAGATTATCATTGTTTGCACATTTTCCGCATTCCCTTATTTTGCTAATGTCATACGTTACGTTTAATGTGCACTCAACCTTTTCTGATTTGAAGAAAGAAAAAATACCGAAATGTCACAACAGACGTTTAACTCTATAAAAAGTAAAGTTTAAAATAACGAAAATACAAAGCTCGTTTAAATAACATTTTATTAAAACTTTTTCGATTAACCGGAATATTTCGTGAGAATTTTTTATATGTTTTTTAAATCTTAACAAAAAGAAAACTTAATCTGAAATGTCAATTATGTTGGAGAACTACATACACATTTGTTATTAGGTACGACAAAGGAGCCGGCAACTGAAACTACTTGGGATAATAAGGTGAAAACTATGAGGATAATTTTGAAGAACCGACCGGGACTGGACTATTTTGTATCATTCAACTACAATAGAAACTGGATTAAGGTTTGTAGAGTCGATCTTGTCATGTTCGAAGATATCGAATCTCTGCTTCTCCTGTGAAAAGGTTAAAATATTGTTAATATCATATATAAAGCTTAATAATCTGATTTAGTTAAACCATTGCACGGGGACATTTAAATCCTCAAAATTATGAAATTTTGTGGGTATCGTTATTTGGAGCAATATTGGCTTTTTTTATTAAGAAACTGAGAACCAAAAATATATAGTAACAGTCAATGCGATTGAAAAACGTGTCTAAAATTATGGCGACTATTCCAAAACGTGAATTGATGTTATTTAATTTATTGACTTTCCACCTACTGATACCGTGACCAAACGAGACTTTCTACTCAATGAAAATCCAGAATTTAAAATTATACCCTATTTGGCTTAGAACGTTTCCCAATTTGCTCAAAATTCCGAATATATTGGGGGCTTCCATAAAAAGTGCATTTATATTGAAAAGTTTTATCAATGTGAATCTAAAAGATCACATTGATAAAATACTCTTGGACGTAAAAATCGACCTTGTATTCAATTTCCCCAAATCCTTTAATAAACGAATATGTGTACGATATGTTTACCAGTGAAGTTTAAACTTATTGTGCGAATACAACAACCATTGACTGACGACGCACTGAACATGTCCTGGAACGGGGAAATTAAAATTCTAGTGAGCTGGTAAACAAAACTTTGGTGTTTATTTTTTACCATCATAATTTCCAAATATGAAATATCATAATACGGATGGCAATTTATATTTTATTTCCTTTTTGTGGTTATAATTCGCTTCGAACAGATATGAAACGCATTGGGCTTTTGTCCCCGTGGAAGATGTCTGTGATTTCATATTTAATGTTGTGGTGTTGTTGATACACTCGGATTTGTTGGTAGTGTTAATGATGACGAATCCAAGTTGGTTGGGGTCCCTGTAGTGTTGATGATGGCGACGCATCGGTATGATTGTATGTGACACTTGTTTTGAATGAGTTTTCAACAAATAAATCGGCTAGTACGTGCGGTAGTGCTGACGGATGTGAGTGTGTATGTGTGAATTAGAGAACATGAACAATGCATCATATATCAGTATTTGTATGCTGATACGCACATCCACTATTTGGTAGATGGGCAAGAAAAACAGACAGTTCGAATGCAACGAGACTTACGTGCGAACAAATGTAAGAACATTTAATGCAGTTGATGCCGTAGGTGTTATCCTTGTCGCAACCGTTACCTTGAGCAAATGAATGGGCTATGTCGTTGTGTAACATCCAATGGATTTTTATAAATGTTTTTGCTGAAAAACTGTGTGTTTTAAAATAATTACAATTTAATTGTATTGTCATGTTGGACAATTTTGTATAACTCTTAGGGGTACTACAATACATGACAACTTGTTGCACGATGCATCCGATTGCATTCCGATGCGTTGTCTCTGACACTAACATGTATATTAATTATCATAGAATATAAATGCACGTCAATGCACAGTGGTGTTCGTAATTTGGTATTATTAAAAAAAATGTTTAGGTTTTCGACTGTCAAAAAGGTGTAAACGTCGAAAACGTCATATACCTGTATGAAATGTAAAAAATGTAGTAAACGTCATTTATTTCAATATTATCACCAAATACAGTTATTTCGAAGAATTTATATCATTTCTACATATCGACGCCTCCGAACCATAGTATGCTAAGTCTGAAAAGTGAGTTTTTCAGTAGAAGCTTTCAAAGTATGGAAGTTTCTTTAATCGTACGTGCCATGCTAAGTACATTTTTGCTTATAACTTTGGTTTGGATTGGCCGATGATTACTAAAATTTCAGTGAATATAAATTAAGGACCGTAGTATCTAAAAACGTAAAGAACCTTAAAACATGCTAAGTCGACTTAGCATACTATGGTTCGGAGGCGTCGATATATCATTTCAGTTCTAGTAAGGAATAGTCAGATCCTTACTAGAACTGATAACAATTGCTAAACTTTTTTGAGAAGAAAATTTTGAAATTTTAAACGGATTTGAGTAAAGCATACATAATTTCCAAATTGATTAATGGAAATTGCTATTTTGTCAAAAACCTAATGATTTTGGGTAGGTTTCCGACGTTTCTGACGTATGTATTATACGTCGGAAATGTATGTCATTTACGTCACTGTTTCTGACAGACCATCTCTGGTGTCACCATCTCCATCCCTTTTATGTAATCTCCTCAGATATAAAACATCTATCCCCGTGTTATTTTCAATATTCGAACCACGTCTGATACGCGATTTTTGGTTTAAGGGGTCCCCAACCATTCTCGATTTTTATGACTTTCCAGCGGGGCAAATGGACGTGCATTAAATTGAAGTCTTCTAAATTTGTATATAGGCACTTAAAGATTTACAGAATAAGAAAACTAATTGGCATAACTTTGTCATTGTTGTTTTGCATGATTTCCGATCACTGGAACGTCCGATTCAAAAAAAATCAACGGCATTCGAAAGAGCAGATGTCTGGTTCTTGTATGAACTTGGATTATTAACATCGCACAAAAATTTAACAAAATTGCGGGCATATGAAATTTAATTGTTGAAAAATTCCCTATTGTCGATCACAAAACGAGTTAGAACATAAGTAGGATCTTGATTGATTGATTGCATGTATCCTAGTTCATACGATAGCCATATAGTACGTACTAAATAACCTGTTAAAAGTTGGAACGGATTTGATAATAATTTTTGAGATGTCGTGTCTGTCATTTCTAAAAACATAGTTTCGAAAAAAACTCGTTTAATGTTTGAGAAACACTTCTGCCGTAGCTTGATGCTGACGTAATTAATCGGCTATATCTTCAAAATTGTTGAAATTGTCACTTTAAATCTTAAGGGAACATTTTTAAATTAGTGTAGGATCGAATAAAATAGAAAACCAAAATTATTACTAATTTTGTACTAAACTTTGTACAATTTAGATTTAGTTGAACGGATAGAAATGGAATACCTGAAATTTTAATTAAGATTACTTCTGAAGAGAGCTGGAAATCTAAAATTTTAAATGGTTGCTGTTGGAGTGTATAATTAAGGCATGCGTACTAAATGGTACTATATTTGGTACAACTTGATAGAGCTGTACTCCTGAATTTTGGAATAAAAATTACCGTTAAAGTGTAGTATTCATGTAGTTTTGGAAATTCGTACTTATGGGTTCGAGCTGGGATTTGAATGACTGTTGGAGTGTACGATTGGCACATGATAGAAATTGAAGACCTGAAATTTTAATTAAGATTACTGATTGAAACGTGATTGAGATAGTTTAAGAATTGATATATAGACGCAGTCTTTAAAATGTGTACTTATGTTTTCGAAAAATGCTGAATGGAACTAATTGTGAAACCTGTTGGTATTTGCTAAAATATATATATGAGTCTGTATAATGGACGTAAGAAAAAGATTTCGGAAATCAGTGCTTATGTGTATGTGTATGAAGAGTACTAAATGGTAAAAAACATTATATTAGATGTAGAAATAGTACAACAAATTATACAGTATTCACTATATCCACATAAAGTATTATTTGTTATGTATTCCCTTCCGCTTACGAAGTAGCGGACACTTCGCTAGTATATATATATATATATAATACTAGCAAAGTACCCGCTACTTCGTATGCGGAAAGGGAATACAAAAAATATTTCATATGGTATCGTAAATACTGTACATTTATTGTACTATAGTTTGCGATTTAGTACTCTTCATACACATAAGCACTATTTTCCGAAATCTCTCTTACTTCCATTAAACAGATTAAAACCATCAAGGAAAGTAGTAAAGTACCCCAAGTCGAAAGATATATAGGGACTTTGGTACACCATTTACATTAAATCGGACGAAATTATATATGGGAGCTATATCTAAATCGGAACCGATTTTCACGATGTTTAACACACATCGTTCTAGACGTAATTCAGCCCGCTGTGCCTAATTTCGTGTAAATCGAAGGATATATAGGGAGTTTGGTGCACTATTTACCTAAAATCGGACTAAAATATATATGGGAACTATATCTAAATTTGAACAGATTTTCCCAATTTCAGTAGGGTTCGTCCTTGGGCAAAATATGTGACGTATGC
The DNA here is from genome assembly GCF_032173495.1 of Musca vetustissima. Lineage (NCBI taxonomy): Eukaryota > Metazoa > Arthropoda > Insecta > Diptera > Muscidae > Musca > Musca vetustissima. The sequence goes on from NW_026877568.1 coordinate 98,522, forward strand.
CAAATTTCATCCAATTCGGATCATAAATGCGACCTGTACTTTGTTTACAATTCAACATTCATAAATCGACATAGAATGTGATTCTATGCATATAATGTGATTCCGTTGCCGAAATCGAAATTTAGTGCTTTGCTACTATATTTACTATTCGTACAAATCAATTCGAGTTTGCATAGTTATCTCTATAGCTAAATACTACACTTCAACAGTAATCTAAATTCCAAATCGCAGGATCCAAACAAATCCAAATGGTTCCTAATATAGTACCATCATACTTATAAGTAAGAATTTCTAAATCTACATCAATCTTACTCTCCAACAATAATCTTAATTCCACCAAAGTCCAAATTTAGTACGAATTTCCAAATATACCTCAATCCTTATTTCAAATAGTAATCGTAAGTCAAAATTTAAGAATTCCAGCTCTGTCTGCTCATCAAAAGCCAAATTGTACCAGATTTGGTACCATTCTGTACTTTTCGTACCCATATTCCAAACTTTATCAAACCTACACTCGCACAGTAACCTAAGTTGCAACTTTCGGGATTCGAATTCTACCCGTTCAACAATGTCCAATTTGTACCAAATTTTGTGCTTTTCGTACCCATAAGTACGCATTTCCAAAACTACCCCAGTCATGTTCTTCAATAATAACCTTGAGTCCACATTTAAGGATTCCAGCTCTATCCGTTCACCACACTCCAAAAGTAATTTTAATCATAAATTTCAGGATCCCAGCCCTATTCGTTCACATAAATCCAAATTGTAGCATATTTAGTACCATTAAGTACTTTTCGTACTTTAAGTTTGAATTTTCAACACTGTCTCAATCTTGTACTCTAACTGTAATTTTATTTTCAAATATAAGTTTTTTATCTCAATCTAAATAAACTTAGTACCATTTAGTACACATAATCATGCATTTTCAAAACTACCTCCATATCTCAATCCTACACATATCTCAATCCACCCTTAACTTTGATTCCAAATTTTAGGGTTCCCGCTCACACAAAACGAAATGTACCCTATTTAGTACCATTTAGTGCTTCTCGTATCCAAGAGTACGAAGTTGCAATACTACCTTAATTCTGTGATTTGCTTTCTAAATTTAAGTTTTCCATTCCTATCCATTCACTCTGATCTAAACTGTACCAAATTTAGTACCATTTAGTACACGAAATGACAAATTTTCAAAACTACCAACATATTTCAATCCTGCACTCCAACAGTAATATTAATTTAATCAAAATTTCAGGATCTCAACCCTATCTATTGGTACCATTTAGTACTTTTTGTTTCTATAATTAAACTACGTCAATCCTACACTTCAAAAGTAATTTTAATTCCAAAATTCTGGAATCCAACTCTATCCACTTAATCAAGTTGTACCAAATATAGTACCATTTAGTACACATACGTACTATGGTTTCATACCTTAATTCTATATTCTTAAAGCAACCATTATTCCAAATTTTAATCCAAATTGTACCATATCTAGTGCCGTTTTGTACATTTCGTACACACAAATACGAATTTCCACATATGTCTCTATAGCTCAATCTTCAACAGTAATCAGAATTCCAAATTTCAGGTTTTAAGCTCATCCGTTTAAGCAAAATCCAAATTGTACAATATTTAGTACGATTTAGTACTTTTCGTACCAATAAGTGCGAATTTCCAAAAATACCTCAATTCTACACTGCAACTGTCATTTTAATTCCCAACTTCAAGACTCCAGCTCTATATGTGAACCGAAATCCAACTTGCACCAAATTTAGTACCATTAAGTACTTTTCGTACACAAAGGTACGATTTTTTAAACCTACCTCAATCCTGTATTCCAACAGTAGTCCTAATTCCGATTTTAAGGATTTCATCCATATACACTCAACTAAATGCAAATAGTACCAAATTTAGTACCATTTAGTACTTTTTAAAAAACATAAGAACGAAAATCTTAAACCATTTCTATACATCAACACCACTTTCCAACCTGTATTCCATATAAAATGTCAAGATTTTAGCTATATATGTAGAATTAGAACTAAATTTAGTACTTTTAGTACACTTATAGGTCGAATTACCAAAAACCCTTTTGTACAGCTTTCTAACTTTCCATCAGTGATCCACATTCCAAATTTCAGAATTCTAGATATTTCCGTTCGCCTAATACAAAGGGTACCATATTTGGTACATTTTAGTACTTTTCGTACCCATCTAGTACGAATCTCCAAAAACCCAGCCTTATCTCACGCCTACATACCAACAACAACCCACACTCAAAATTTCAAGCTTCTAGCTTTAGCCGTTTCGTCTGGGCTATGATCTGTCAGTCACTCACTCACTCACTTAACACTAAGCTCTTTTATATACATACTAGCATAGGCCCGCTACGTTGTTAGCGGAATTTTTGTGTAGTTAAAATAAAAAAGCTACACAATATACTTTTTATACCCTTCACCACACTGTGGTACAGGGTATTATGTCTTTGTGCATATGTTTGTAACAGGCAAAAAAAATCGAGATAGACCCATGGTTCCTTTTGAGAATATGCATAGAATCACATTCTAAGTCGATTTATGCATGTCCGTCCGTCCGTCTGTCTGTCCATGTTAAATTGTAAACAAAGTACAGGTCGCATTTATGATCCGAATTGGATTAAATTTGGCACAGGTCATTTATTCGGCCCAAGGACGAACCCTATTGAAATTGGGAAAAATCGGTTCAGATTTAGATATAGCTCCCATATATATATTTAACCGATTTAATGTAAACGGTCCCTATATATCTTTCGATTTGCACGAAATTTGGTACAGGCTAATCATTTAGGCCTATAATAATGTCTGCCAAGTTTCGTGAAAATCGGCCCAGATTTAGATATAGCTCCCATATATAGTTTCGTCCGATTTCATGTAAATGGTGCCCCAAAGTCCCTGTATATCTTTTGATTTGCACGAAATTTGGTATAACGTACTGAATTGAGCCTAGAATGATGTCTGCCAAGTTTCGAGAAAATCGGTCCAGATTTAGATATAGCTCCCATATATAGTTTCGTCCGATTACATGTAAATGGTGCACCAAAGTCCCTATATATCCTTCGATTTGCACGAAATTTGGTACAACGTACTTAATTGAGCCCAGAATAATGTCTGCCAAGTTTCATGAAAATCGGTCCTGATTTAGATATATCTCCCATATATAGTTTCGTCCGATTTCATGTAAATGGTGCCCCAAAGTCCCTATATATCTTTTGATTTGCACGAAATTTGGCATAACGTACTGAATTGGGTCTAGAATGATGTCTGGCAAGTTTCGTGAAAATCGGTACAGATTTAGATATAGCTCCCTTTTATTATAGATTGATTTTAAGTAATTGACGCACCAAGGAACCAGTAGGAACAAAACGTTCTGAAATTAGTATAACTTATCCTGTGACAAGTTTGTTTGAAATCGCTTAATATTTGGATAGAGCTTCCATATATATTTTCGCCCGATTTCAAGTAAATTGGGCATCAAACTTCCCATGTTAGTCAGTTTGACATCAAATTTTGCACAACGTACAAAATTGAGCATAGAATTATGTAGTTGCGTTTTCTAGAAGTACAGACATAGCCCAACGGATGACCTATTTATATTTGTTTGAAGTCGATTTACATACTTTATGGATAGATCTACGTAGATTCACATTTAGATAAATATCACATATTTTATTTCATCCAATTTCATGCTAATAGTCCTGTTTAATATACCCATAGTGGTGAAGGGTATCATATAGTCGGCCCCGTCCGACTTTACTACTTTCCCTACTGGTTATATTTTAATATTTACCATAAATTTGAACTATTTCAAATAATGATAGGTCCTATATCTTATTTTTTTTAAGAAAATCTCAGATTTTACTCCGCATTTCTTTGGAACAGATACGTTGATACGTTATTCTACTAAATCGAGTACAACATATGATTATTATTATTACTTTTTTTTAATTTTTTTGGTCATTTAGGTAATTTCATGCTAATGGTAAATTATGTAGTACGTTTTAGTAATTGTGTACCCTTATAATACGAATTTATAATATAATATTTTGCACAGCGGATCATTTATTATACAGAGACCTGCCTTTATAGGGAAGATTTCCATTAAAATTGCAGAAATTTAGAAATTTATTTACGTGTTACTAAAGTATGGTTTAAAACATCATTGGAAATAAATATCAGTACTGTTACGACATAAATTTTAGAAACATTTGCATTTAAAAATGCCAACAATTTAGTATTCACTTATTTGTGTATGAAGTCTCGTCCATTTTTCACTATATCGGAAGTTTAAACCAAAGTTCAAAGTTGTACTTTCTAATACAAATTTTCGAAAAAAAAAAACATAAAAAATTTGAGGACTCTACCTCTAGTCGTTCTGTCGTTAAAATATTTAGTACAGCGCAAATGTCCAACAAAAATGCGAAAAGCATTTTTTCATAGAAAAAACCTTACACCAAATTCTATATCCACCCGTAATGTTTTGTACTTTTTAGTATATTTTAGAACTTAATTCTTGAAAATATATATATATATGGGCAATATTGCCAATTTTTTAACATAGCTGAAGCGGAGGTTCACCCCTTTATAACTCGGGAACTACTTAAGTATATGAAAAAAAGTGAATAGTTTTGGGTTAAATGATCTGTCGTTGCAAACTGTTCATGATATTGAACTCCAAACTTTATTTTGGTGGAAGCTGTGTCTACTTTAATGTAAAAAAAATGTGTAAAAACACGTTGAGGCGAACCCGTTTTTTTATGTTCTCTATCGATTTGTGACTAAGCCACTCATTGCACGGTCTTCGTGTCAAAATAAAACTAGAAGCCAACAAAATGGGGACTACGCCCCTTATATATCATTTTTCAAAATTTTCACTGCATTTATCTTTAAATGATGCTGACATTTTGAAGCTCGATTTTGAGTGTTTTTTTATTTTTACTTCTAGCTTTAATACGCAAACATGAATTTATAAAAATCAATTATAAGATTATTATAGTCGCGAATCTGCGTCATTTGATATGTATTTTGTGTATGTAGTATGCACAGCTTCAGAGTAATACTCATCAGAAGGTGCGAATTTTGTGCGATCAAATTTCTAAAAAACCTATTTTTCGGGCCAAATTTTTAGATCTGTCAACTGAATGATATGGGTACCCGCGATCATTAAGTTTTTTTATGTTTCGGATGATATAAAATCTTCTTCGTGAAAATCCATCTACTAGAACGGCGGGAACTGGCCTTCCAAAAACACGAAATTTGGCAAAAAAATGTTTTTGAAAATATCGCGGATTTATTTGCGTTTTCTGTGTATCATTTCCGCTTCAATAAATGACCTCATACGGATTTTGATCTTTTTCGAAAAGAGAACTTTAAAAACTTCAGCCGAAAGAGAGATGTACGCAATTTATCTCAAAAATAGTGTGAGCCGGCACACCCATGGTTCTTAATGGACCACACTGAAATCGGTATAGATCGATGTATTTTTTTAGGGTGCACATCGAAATCGGATGCGCGTTAATGGCATATGGAGTTTTCGGAAATTATTCGCGTTTTACAATTTTTTGGGTACTTCAATGCAACGTGTGGCACATCTTAGCCGTCAAATGAAATTTCGCTAAATATATATGGATTAGAAGATAAACTTCAGTACTTCCTTGAAACCGTATGCGCATCAAATGATTTTGAGAATTACGCGATTTAGACGCAATTTATCTCAAAAATAGTGTGAGCTGGCACATCCATGGTTCTTAATGGACCACATTGAAATCGGTATAGATCGATGTATTGTTTTAGAGTGCACACCGAAATCGGATGCGCGTTAATGGCATATGGAGTTTTCGGAAATTATTCGCGTTTTACGATTTTTTTGGGTACTTCAATATAACGTGCGGCACATCTTAGCCGTCAAATTAAATTTCGCAAAATATATATGGATTGGAAGATAAACTTCAGTACTTCCTGGAAACCGCATGCGCATCAAATGATTTTGAGAATTACGCGATTTACACGCAATTTAAAATGTGTATTTCATAATATTATTTAATTTTAAGATTTGTTCCTATTTATAGAACCCCAAGATTTATCGAGAGGGTCTTGGCATAATCCGCAAGGTGTATACTTATACACAAAAAGTGATTATTATTATATATGTAAATTTTTCGGCGAAATTTGGGTAAAATAGCAGAATAACCCCAACATTTTTTTCTGAAATTTCTTGTATACAATTAAAAAAATAAATATGATGACATTATTTTTTCGAACCAAAAACAAATATTTTTCCTTAATATCTTGTTTTGTTGTCGCTGTAATTTACAAACCGCTACACGGACTTGTGTGATTTTGATAGCATTTGATTCATCGTGGTCTTTAGATTACGCAGATATTTTTTAATTAATTTTTAGGTGTGTGTATGTCATTAATATAATGAAAATATTGACGTAATCTCCTATATTTTTATTATTTTTCTCATATTTCGCGAAGATGTGCAACTTTTTCGCGATTATTATAATATGTGCATATTCTTATTTTACGGAGCAAGATATATATCAACGTTTTTGGTCAATACAATAAACGGCGTAATTTTAAGATTTTTTTCTTATGCCCAAAATTAAAACCTCGATAACTTTTGCGCGCATCAACCAAAAATTTGATCGCGAACGGTTTCGGAGTCAGAACATTTTTCTCTATATGTGTACCAAAAATCATTGATGTGCCACAAAAGCAAAAAAGCCGATTTTTTGAAAATGGAATATTAAAAAATTGGCAATATTGCCCATATATATATATATATATATATATGTATAAATGATTATTGTCATAATTGTCAGAGTTAAGTATTTTATTTATAACAGGATCCTATTTTTGTATTGAGTATTTGCTAGTACCGTGAGTAAAATTTACAAACTTTTTGGCGAAAAAGATGTGTTTATAGAGCATGTCGCTCTATTAGTTATAGTCTAATACTACATTTCAGATTTCAATTTCTATCTTTTCCATTATAATTTTATATTTTTTACCATTTTAGTACTAATTTCAAAAGTATATTACTGTCTAGCATAGTATTGATAATAGTTAAATCTACGTACCGCGTTACATATTTTCATTTCTTCCGGTTCTATTATACTACAGTATTTAGTAAATTTTAGTACTAATTTCAAAAAAATTATGCGTGACATTCTGTTTGTAATAGAGTAATCTACATACTAAATTTCAGATTCTTATCTCTACCTTTTGCACTGTATTTTATTATTTGGTACTTTTTATCACCACTTTATTACTTATTTTCAAAAAATGAAATGCATAGCATTCTATTTGTAATAGATAATCCATATGCGAAGTTTCACATTTGTATCTCTTTCGGTTATATTGCAATATAATATTTACAACTTTTTAGTACATTTTAGTATTAATTTCCAAAAATAAGTTTGCCCATCATTCTGTTTGTAATACCTTAAGTTACATACATTTTTCAGATATATATCCCTACCTTTTCCATCGTTCTATAATATTTAGTACTTTTAGTACTAAGTTACTAAATTTGTTCACACATTCTGAATCGCTTATCATGGACAAAGCTGTGTACCAAATTTTACAGTTCTACTTCCAACCCTTCCGGTGTTTTACAGTTTCAGTACTTTTTAGTACCATTTTAGTAGTGTTTTTCAAAAATATTTTTGCTAATCATTATATTTGTATTAGCTTAAGCTACATACCAAGTTTCAAATATGTATATATAACAATTCCATACAAATATAATATTTAGTACCTTTTAGCACCTTTTAGTACTAAATTCAAAATTTTTTTCACACATATTACTTCGCTTATCCTATGCAAAGCTGCATACCAAATTAGAGAGTTCTACATGTAACCGTTTCCGCGTAATACAGTTGTAGTACTTTTTAGAACCATATTAGTACTAATTTCCAAAAAATATTATTGCACCTCATTCTATTTGAAATTGCATAAACCACATATCAAGTTTCTGATATGCATCTCCACCAATTCCATTCAAATACAATATTTAGTACTTTTTAGTACATCTAAGTACTAAATTCCAAATTTTTTTCACAAATTCTAGTCCGCTCGCCATAGACAAAGCTACGTGCCAAATTTCAAAGTTCTACATCTAACCGTTCCCGCGTAATACAGTTTTTAGTACTTTTTAGTACCTTTTAGTACGAATTTCCAAAAACCCCGCCTTATCACACGCCTACTCACCAAACCCCACCTACATGCCAAATTTCAAGCTTCTAGCTTTAGCCGTTTCGTCTGGGCGTTGATGTTCAGTCAGTCACTTATAACGCAACTCTTTTATATATATAGATAGATATAGAATATAGATTGATGAAGCATATTTGCATTATCACAAATATTGTATGGAACAATAATATTGTTGTCTTATGTAAGTTTTTGACCAATTTTTGTAATTTTATTAATCATTGCTACTTTTTGTTGGGCTTAAGAATACAACAACGAATTGACAGATCAATAAACACGAAGGAAGACAAAGACAATACTAAGCTTCAGTATTCAATTGCAATAACCTAAAACACCAGTTCTGTGATATATTTATTTATTTATTTTTTAACTGTGATTTTATTTACTTTATTTAAACGTTGTGGAGTCCCGTTTTTTAATTTAAGTAAATAATAAACAAAATGAAAAATAATTAAAATAAGTTAAAAAAATATATATTGAAAAGAAATTATAATTTTATTTGTCAATAGATCAATAAAAAACGCTCTTGAAAATGTTGGAAAAAAGCCAAAGAAACGTCGAGCAAAATATGAAATAAAAAGCCAGTTTTCTATTTTCATCAAAAATACCTGACCAAAAAAGCCCAACAAAAAGTATAAATGATTAATAATATTGTTGTTTTTTACATATTTTGGGCAAAATTGACAGCTATCATCCCTTAAGATAACATTTGTCAATTATTGAAAATTTTCAAAATATTGTTTTTTTCAGATGAATAGACATTGTATTGAATTTATTTTATATGAAAATAAAAAAATTAAATTTAAAAATGAATCAACGGAAACATAAAACTGTAGATCGTCTGGGGTATGGATAACCTGAGTATTTCCAGAAGTTATAATGCAAATCTGAATCTTTTGCTAAACCAAATTATAGATAGTATTTCTTACTTATCTACATTATTATAGAAATATTCCCAGTCAGTTTGTTTCTTAACCGACAAATATGTCAATTCTGATTCAGTCTTTATATCGTGTCACTCAAATGGAATGAACATGGAATGTACCTAACATTCGTAATAAATTCTCAAAATGTTCCAGTTCATCCTTTGTCGAATTCAGTTGTGATTGTATATTTTCTTGTTATTAAAATGCATATTGAGAGAAAACAACAACAACAGCACGAACCGCAAAGAAATTTTACATAAACAATGCATAGAAATCAAAGATAAATAAGTTGCAAGCAAAAGCAAAAAATAACAAAGACATTGCGAAACAAACAACATTGGAAAAGTATTCCTTTGATAGGAACCACAGCAGATACCCAAGCACAAATAAAGTAACCAATCCAATACACAGTGTTTTGTTCCTGGAACTTTATTGATGCCAACTTGTATGAATATAAGAAATTATTTCGCCAGAAAAAAAGTAACCTGGGCCATGGCATAATCAATTTTAAAATTGTATGTAGGTATGAGAATAGGTTGCAACTGTTCTCAATTCTACATTCTCTTAATAAAAACATTCATCGTTCAAGCCGTAAAACGGGCCATTTTTAAAAATGTATATTTTTTACAATTTTATCGTTTTATTCTATTTTTTTAATGATAAAATTCCACCACTTGTAGCAAAAACATTGATTGACTTTTGGTGGCCTCTCTTAATCAAAGTGACAAACTGATTGTTCACTGTGATTTTTTTAAGGTTAACCTCACACGTTGAAGTTTCATACCAGTGATGAAAAATCGATTTTTTTTAACTATGGTGGATCCTACATTTTTTTAATGTTTGGCGATCCATATAGAAGAAATTAAAATATATTTTGAATTTTTCGAAAATTTTGTTGTTGTTGTCGATATAACATCCTTTTAGCAATATTTGTTTCAGCTCGTCTACACTCTTCTATTAACATGTCTATAGATTCTATATTCTTTGGATATATGAGTTGAACTAAACCTTCCTTGAGATTGTCCTTAATTATTCGCACTATTTTAAACTCAGGGATGGGAATACTCATTTGGTTTTTGAGTTTTATGATTTCAGATATATAGATGTCGGTAGTTTCAGAAGAAAGCTGTCGACGTTCAATAATTTTTCTTTGGATTTCAAAATCACTTTCGAAATTTCTAAACTTTCTTATAAAGTTATATTTTAAGAAATCCCATTCACACAAAGGGGTTTGTTGGCGAAATTGCCAAATCCAATCATAAGCTCTTCCGGTTAGTAAATGATGGAATCCTTTGACGAAAACATCCCAAGGACAACTATAATCCAGTCTTAGGTATTCAGCTCTAAACACAAATTCTTCAACGCTATTTTTTTGTGATGAACCATCGAACTTTAGTCCCCATTTTGCAATTGTATTGGGGTTATCGGTTTATAGCCTATTGCAAAATTTTGGCTCAAATTGTGCGAATAAGGTTCGCGATTGATATTGTTAGATTGTCGTTGTTGTTGGAAATTATTTGCAGGTTCTTGTTCAGTTCTATTTTGGTCTTGACTATTGAAAGACAAATGTCGCAAAGAATTAATAGAAGTTCTAACGACTTGAGGGATCATTACGGCTAGTCTATCTTCCATTGATATTATAGCTTGAGATTGAGCTACTCTAATTGAGGCATTAATATATTCACGTAAGCTTGGTCCGCTACTACTATTTATAGGTGCTTCGAGATTTATATTTTCACTTGTAGGTAGGTATTTTTGGTATTTTGAAGCAGGAAATGCTATAATAGTCATATATCTCATCGTGTAAATGTCGATTAAAGTCCTCATATAACCAATAATACGATATAATAATAAAGAAATACAAAATAAAGGCCCCAGGCATATTTTTCAAAAAAAAAAGTTTGACAGTGAATATGTAGAGATGGGCAGTGGGTAAATACCCAAAGGGTAAATACCCGGTAAATTGGGTAAATACCCATTTGTGGGTATTCACTATATTGAATAGGTAATACAAAATCTTACACCCTGTTTCCGGCTTTCTACTATCAAATCGATTTAGAATGAATAGTTTTACGATACTTGAGTTTTTACCCAAAAATTGGGTATAAACTCATTAACTGCCGAACCACTTGACATAGGCGGCCAAAATTTTGCACACATGTTTCTAATGCAAAAAGCAAAGCAAATATAGAATTCCAACATGGGGTCCCTGGGTCCAAGTTTTGATATAGCCCCCATATAACCGTATCTCCCGATTTAAGGTATTTTTAGTCTATTAGACACATTTTACAACCAAATTGGCTGTAATTTGGCACAGAGTGTTCTTTTTGAGTACAAAATGTCCATGCAAAATTTTATGTATGTAGGTCCACGTTTACTGGTAGCCCCAATACAAAGGTACCCCTATTTTGAGTATTTACCCAAAAATTGGGTATAAACTCATTAACTGCCGAACCACTTGACATAGGCGGCCAAAATTTTGCACACATGTTTCTAATGACAAAGCAAATATATAAATCCAACATGGGGTCCCTGGGTCCAAGTTTTGATATAGCCCCCATATAACCGTATCTCCCGATTTAAGGTATTTTTTGCCTATTAGACACATTTTACAACCAAATTGGCTGTAATTTGGCACAGAGTGTTCTTTTTGGGTACCAAATGTCCATGCAAAATTTTATGTATGTAGGTCCACGTTTATTGGTACCCCTATTTTGAGTATTTACCCAAAAATTGGGTATAAACTCATTAACTGCCGAACCACTTGACATAGGCGGCCAAAATTTTGCACACTTGTTTCATTAGAAACATGTGTGCAAAATTTTGGCCGCCTTTGTCAAGTGGTTCAACAGTTACTGAGTTTTTACCCATTTTTCGGGTAAAAACTCGGGTATTTACCCAAGTATTTACCCACGTCTTTAAAGTATCGTAAAACTATCTATTCTAAATCGATTTGATAACAGAAACCCGGAAATAGGGTGTAAGATGTTGTATTACCGAGTCAATATAGTAAATACCCAAATAAATACCCGCAAATGGGTATTTACCCGGTATTTACCCACCTATTGGGTATTTACCCGGTAAATACCATCTCTATGAATATGTAATATCCTAGATTGGAGGCAAGGAAAACCCCGCAGAAGCTTCCTATGAGCACCAGTTTATATTCCAACTATAATCTATAAAATTTGAATATGAAAATAATATTGACTTTCGAACACTGTGTCTGGTGTATCCTTAACAAGGGATCATCACTCAATTGAACACTTCTACAACTACTCCATTCTTCGACGACAGTCAGCAGATTTCCGAAAAATTTGTAACTATTTGTCTTGTCTGAAAACATCCATCTGCTGCAGAGGGGGTATCAGTCAATGAAGATTGCAGACACAGTTGCAAACAAACACAAACATGTTAGTGAGCAACAAATTACATAACAACAGTCATAGATTTACAAATATTTAAATTATACCTTAAATATTTTATTTTTTAGTGAAATTGAATAAATATTAAGCTCACTAAAACCTGGCTAATCCGGGCAATTGATTGCAGACTCTAATAAGGATTACCAATTTTTCCGGGTTTTATACCCTTCACTACTATGCATTTGTGCATATGTTTGTAAAAGGCAAAATAAAACGAGATAGGCCCACTGCTACTTTTGAGAATATGCATAGAATAATATTCTGATTTATTTAAGCACGTTCGTCCGGTTGTCCATGTTAAATTGTAAATAAAGTACACTCGCATTTTTGATCCGAATTGTATGAAAAACCGTCATTTCATTTTGAGTATTGTTATTTAATTTAAACTTGTAAAATCATAATCAAAAACTGTTAATAGCACCAAAAACTAAATTATGTATTAAATAAAAAACTGTAGCAAGTATTACTAATTATGTTTGTTCGAAAAAAGGAAATTATCATAATCGTGATTTCTTATTTTTTTATTTAATTTATAAAATTTATAAAATTTAAATGCGCAACACTGTGTTGCAGTTCTGCTTGGCTGTGTTGCATATTTTGAGGATGAATTTAGCAAGCAATGCGGTAATTTTCGTTGTTTTTGATATTTTGGCGTTAGCATTTTAAACCCTGTATTTAAGTACAGATTGACGTATGTGAAATTTAGTATAAAGGGAATGGCAATTAGATCAATATTGGGCTGTTTTTCTTTTTATGGAGTTCGATATACTTACGAAATTTATGAAGTAATGGATTGGATTGTCTATACAAATGTGTTAAAACGCTACAGTTTCCTTCGCTTAAGAAAATATACCCCTTGACTGGGTGTCTTAGCATGACAACAACTTCAAACATACATCGAAACATGTCATAGATTTTTTGCGGGAGTCAAAAAGAAAGGTTTTATAATGACCACAACAATCATCAAATCTTCACCCTATAGAAAAATCTTTGGAGTATCAAAGATAGCAAAATAAGAAAGAATTTCACAAACAAACAGACATAACCTCTTCCCAATGGTTCATGATGCAAGAAATAGTATACCCAAGTATGAAACTGAGAATTTTTTTGATTCAATGCCTCGTAGGTGTGCTGCGTAATAAAAAAGAAACGAAAAGTCAATTTTCACGGGGTGGATTAGTGAGCCTCCAGTTCGGTGTATTAAATTTCGGTTTAACCGGTTCATACTTACTTAAGGCTACGATATATATAAATTTTGTAACCATTATTGGGTGGCGCGTGCTGAATGCGATGGTGCTGAGTCCTGTTGGAATGTCCAAGGTCTGCGACCAAAAAGTCCGCGTGCCCAAGGCTTTAATACACCCTCCACAATATTTTCGCGATAATATTCGGCATTTATTCTGATGCCACGACTAATATGAGCGGAGAGCGACGATCGGCTGTTATGGCGGCCCACACCATCACCATGGCCAGCGCTTGAGTTCTGGTGGCCAACCCAAGATGCACATTTTCGCCCAAGCGAAGCAACTCTTTAGCTCTTTTGAGTCTATTTTCTTTCTATTGCGGTGTAAGTTCTTGCACTTTTTGGAATTTCTATGGCTTTACACTGAGCTCATTTTGAAATATTAATCGGAATGGAATATTGCGATATATTCAGTTCATGAGCCACTTTTTCGCCACTGCGACGCGTCGATCAAGTCGCTTTTTTACTTTTCGAAACATTTCTGCTGATGTTGCTGTTGTCTTCCGTCCACTTCCTTGACGTCGGGCTACGCTACCAGTATTACGGTAACGAGCGATGGTACGAGACACAAACGATTTATTATTTTTTTATCTATCTATATAAACATGAATTGCTGTTTATTAGTCTCGCTAAAACTCGAGAACGGCTGAACGGATTTTTCTTATCTTAGTGTTGAAAAATCGAAAACCGCGAAAAATTTGCAAAATGTATTATGAAGCATATTTGCATTTCCACGAATATAGTATTGAGCTATTTCAATTGCACTTCGTCGTTGTTCTTATTTTGAGATATTTTGGTCTAGAATTTGTAGCTTATCATCCCTTTAAGCCTTCATTTGTCAATTATTGAAAATTTTCAAATTATTTTTTTTTCAATTGGATTGACATTGTATTGAAACCTTTTTTGTGAGAGTACAAAAAATAATTGAGAAGTATATCGTTGAATGTACATGCGATCATTGTTAGTACACGTTTTCTATAAAATGCAGTTAAAATTTTTAAAGGACGAAAATCAGAAAACATTCGATATAGATTCTAGTTCTGATTATCAGATCCATGCCCTATATTATTCTGCTTGAAAATAATAATAATAGTTTAATAGCCCCTTTAATTACCTAAAATGTTGATTTGTCACGGGAAATATCGAATCAGGTGGTACCATTATATCGTGATTATATGCCTAAACTTTGGTCAATGTCTTTGAACTTATAAACACAACACCTCACATATATTCGATATCAAAAAAAACTCCATCAAAACAAGTGTTATTACAAAGACTCTCATGACGTTCCATATTCGTATTCTAATATAGATTTTTATAGGGACTATGATACAGAATTATGGTTGTCATTGCTTTGAAAAAATATGTTCAAAATTACAAAATTACAAAATTACGGGAAATATCGAATCAGGTGGTACCATTATATCGTGATTATATGCCTAAACTTTGGTCAAAATTAAACACAACACCTCACGGATATCAAAAAAACTCCATAAAAACAAGTATTATGTATGGGTCCAAATATGTACGTTAGGCCAACTCTATGAGAAAAGTCGGTCAAAGTCTTTACGGAAATTACGGGAAATATGTATGTTAGGCCAACTCTATGAGAAAAGTCGGTCAAAGTCTTTACAATACCGAAAATGGAGCGGCACCTGTATATCCTAATTTTTGATAGGAAAATTGAAGACCACATGAGAAAAATACCAAAAGACCAATATTGATAATTTAATTGGATTCATTCTACCAAATAAAACAATCAAATGCCAAATTATAGCCGATTAGATTTAAAAACGTACCCACAGCATCGAAAAATGTGGAGTACTGTTAAATGGGGGATATTTGGAACCTTGGCGGAATATAAAATTACAGCCATGATAATTTTAATTAGGGAGATTTTTGCTTAATAAGTATACTTAATATTAAATTAGAAGCAATCCTATTTAATATTGGGGGTACCCTAAAAAATGATTCAAAATTGAATGATTCAAATGCCAAATATCTTATGAGTAGTAGAAATTATGTGCAAATATCAAATCGTGGATGGTATAAAAAACTATCTTAATATTTGGGTACCGTTATATGAAAGTTTTTTTAAATATATTGGGAAACATTTAATTAAACCCGAAAGTCCAGCTTATATGCGCATTTAAATTTATTTTCCACGAATTCAAATATTAATTAACTTATATCCACTGAAACTTTAGAAGCCAAAAATAGAAACAAAACTCGCTCATAAACATCAAATTCTAGATTTTCACCATTACAAAAATCTGACACCACCTTATGGTGAGGGTATAAAAACAAACCTAAAATGCCGAAAATTGTACATCAACAATATTGCTAGGCAAGACAACGTTTGCCGGGCCCGCTAGTTATTTTATAAATGCTGGAGTGCTCTAACGATAGCCACTTGTGGTTTTCCACCCAAATGTTAAGAAATCACAATATTACGCCTTAAATCCATCACGAATAACTTTTTTTCTGAAAAATTATATACATATGTATATATACATATACATATATATATATATATATATGTTTGTTGATGCGCGCAAAAAATATCGATGTTTTAATTTTGGGCATAAGAAAAAAAATCTTAATATTACGCCGTTTCCTCCGTAAAAAAAAAATATGAATATGTTATAATAATCGCGATAAAGTTGCACATCTTCGCGAAATGTGAGAAAAATAATAAAAATATAGGAGATTACGTCAATATTTTCATTATATTAATGACATACACACACCTAAAAATTAATTTAAAAATATCTACATAATCTAAACACCATGATGAATCAAATGATATCAAAATCACACAAGTCCGTGTAGCCGTTTTATAAATCACAGCGACAACAAAACAAGATATGGAGGAAAAATATTTGTTTTTGGTTCGAAAAAATAATGTCATCATATTTATTTATTTATTTTTTTTTATTTTATACAAGAAAGAAAAAATGTTGGGGTTATTCTGCTATATTACCCGAATTTCGTCGAAAAATTGACATATATAATAATCACTTTTTGTGTATAAGTATACGCCTTGCGGATTATATCAATACCCTTCCGATAAATCTTGGGGTTCTATAAATAGGAATAAATATTAAAATAAAATAATATTATGAAATATACATTTTAAATTGCGTCTAAATCGCGTAATTATTAAAATCATTTGATGTGCATGGGGTTTCCAGGAAGTACTGAAGTTTATTTTCCAATCCATATATATTTTACGAAATTTCATTTGACGGCTAAGATGTACTACATGTTGCATTGAAGTACCCAAAAACTCTTATTCCGAAAACTCCATATGTCATTAACGCGCATCCGATTTCGGTGTGCACCCTAAAAAAATACATCGATCTATAGCGATTTCAATGCGGCCCATTAAAAACCATGGATGACCCAGCTCACACAATTTTTGAGATAAATTGGGTACATCTCTCTTTCGGCTGAAGTTTTTAAAGTTCCCTTTTCGAAAAAGATCAAAATCCGTATGAGGTCATTTATTGAAGCGGAAATGATCCACAGAAAACGCAAATAAATATTTTCAAAAACATTTTTTGCCAAATTTCGTGTTTTTGGAAGGCCAATTCCCGCCATTCTAGTAAATGGATTTTCACGAAGAAGATTTTATATCATCCGAAACGTAAAAACCTTATTGATCGCGGGTATCCATATCATTCAGTTGACAGATCTAAAAATTTGGCCCGAAAAATAGGTTTTCTAGAAATTTTATCGCAACAAATTTTCAACTTCGGATGAGTATTACTCTGAAGCTGTGCATACTACATACACAAAATACATATCAAATTAGGCAGATTCGCGACTACAATAATCTTATAATCGATTTTTAGAAGTTCCTGTTTGCTTATTAAAGCCAGAAGTAAAATTTAAAAAACACTCAAAATTGAGCTTCAAAATGTCAGCATCATTTAAAGGTAGATGTAGTTAAAATTTAGAAAATTGACTTCTAGTTTTACTTTGACATGAAGACCGTCAAATGAGTGGCTTAACCACAAATCGATAGAGAACATAAAAAAACTGGCTCGCCTCAACCTGTTTTTACACATTTTTTACATTAAAGTAGACACAGTCTCCACCAAAATAAAGTTTGGAGGTCAATATCATGAACAGTTTGCAACGATAGATCAATTAACCCAAAACTATTCACTTATTTTCATATAGTTAAGTAATTCCCGAGTTATAAAGGGGTGAACCTTGGCTTCGGCTATGTTAAAAAATTGGCAATATTGCCAATATATATATATATATATATATATATTTAAAATTGTACACCTAATACCCAACTAGTCTAGAATAACCGAAATAAATCTGGAATAACGTGTGTCAAATTTGCTTTCAAATTTAGATATAGCTCTCATATATTTCATATATAAATATATATTCTTTCGAATTTAATGTTGTGTGTTTGGACAATGCGCTGTACTGCAACATACCGATTGGCACATGACAATTTTCCTTCAAATCATTTTGTACGCTTTCATACAAATGGTTCAAGTCACCCAGTTTACATGAAATTTTGAATAGATTTCCGAATAACATGTGTCTAGATTGATTCAAAATATTAATTTCATTTCATTCAAAATAGCCCAGTTGTTCAAAAAATATGAATAGTCTGCTATTATATAGTTATATAGCTAGTTACTTGGTGATCTAGTTACTTCATACCCCAAAAAGAAACACAAAATAGACTGTTGGATTTTTTTTTTCAATTTTTCTACGCACATCATACCAATTCAGTAGTTACTGGTAATGCAAAGGGAAATGAACCGATTATCGAAATGATTGTATACTGGTAACGCAGGCAGGGGACAATTGACTTCCCCAATGACATACCCATGTTAACTTTACCAGTCTAGGGGATGAAGTTGTAACTAGTGGTACTTACAGGTAATTAGTAAAATATCTAGTTCATCACCAGTTACTCAAACTACTGGATAGTTTATTGTACTTATACGACCAAACATATTGGAAAAGGACGTATGTAGTATTTGGTTTATATCGACCCTTATAATAGTTAGTGTGAATATATGGGAACATATTAACATTTTAAAACCAGTGAGCGCAGCAGTATGGTCGGACGGGGCCGACCATATGGTACCGCGGAACTCCTATTTTCTGCAGATCTGTATTCTGAGAATGGACAACATTTCGCGATAGGTTCGAAAATTTTCGGACTGGCGATTTTTCATGCAAAATGAGCCGCGCGTGAAAAATGATGACCTGATGGCTCTAGTGGAAGCTGATCCAGCCTTATCTACGAGGGAACTTGCGATCAGGATGAATGTACTGCCAGTACATTGATGAGATAAGTTAAAAATTGTACGTTCATCGCTTGTGTATCGGCATGGCCCGCTACTGCTCCATGACAGCGCTCGGCCGCATACATCGCACAAAACAATTGCGAAACTGAACGAACTGGAATATGAAGTTTTGCAGCATCCACCATATTCACCGGATCCCTCGCCGAAATATTTTAATTTTTTCAAGCATTTAGTGTTGTTTTTAAGGTGCTAACACTGTGAAAATGAACACTGTCTAAAAAAACTCGATATCAGAGTTTACTAATTCTAAAGACCATTTTTTAAACAGGCATCTACGCTTTAAAATCTCGTTGGGAGAAGTGCATTGAAGCGAATGGAGCATACTTTGATTGAATAAACAGTTTTTGAAGAAAGATATGCAGTTTTATACAATCACTTAATAATCCGACATTTCATACGCACCAATCTAATAATTTGGGACTTCCGCACCCTCCTTTATTTGAAAATAAGATGCCGATATTACAAAAATTATAATTAATTATACCGGGCCGGTTGTAATTAAAATGAAAAACACCTCAATTCGAACACTTTTGAAAGTACAAGAAAAAATGAATATATTAATCGATTTTAATATTTTATCCACAATTTATACACTTCTTTAACTTTAAATGTGTTTTGACGTATTCTCTACCAGTTTTATTATGATTTCGTCTAAAATTTTGTTACATTCCTCTTGTGTGTGTAGAAATTTGGGTAATCCTAGTAGAATTTAAATGTTTCTGTTTCAAAACTAAACTTATTTCAAAAAATTTCGGGGGTGCACGGGCCCCACTGCGTGCGTCCATAGCTGGAACTTCATGGAAAATTTCAATGCGATCAGCCCTATATTTCCGCCCTCCGAATACGTAGACACCTGTAAATATTTAAGAATGCTCTGGGTCGATTTGACCCGCTGAATATAGACCGATCTTCTTCAAAATAGTCATATTATTCCTTTCTATGTGTAAAATTTCGTGATATTCGGGTAACTATGGCCCCTAGAGCGACCAAAAAAAAGGACAAAAATAAAGTTTTTTGGTTCATTTCATCCGCTAAATATTCACGGATCATTACCAAAAATATGGGTCTTTTTTGTCCAGAATCCATCCTACATGCAAAATTTCGTGACGATTGGTCCATAATTGTGGCCTGTGTCGCGTTTACAAATTATAATGGAACAGATCGACTCAGCTAGTCGAGATAAACTTAAAGGTGGGTCTAGGACCAATATTCGCGGCGTTACAAACTATTGGGGCTGCACAAAGCTATAATACCCTGACAACATAGTTGTGTAGGGTATAAATATTACCTTAGATCAGGGACGTACGCAGGTTTAGTTTGCAACAGAAATAAATTTAAATTCTACTACAATTATCCAAATTTCTACATAAACAAGAGGAATGTAACTAAATTTTAGATGAAATCATAATCAAATTGGTGGAGAATATGTCAAAACACATTTAAAGTGTAAAGAAGAGCATAAATTGTGCATAAAATATCAAAAATCGCTTAATATTTTTATTTTTTCTTGTACGATTCCGACATTACATCTTATTTTCAAATGCGGAAAGGGCAACCACCAAGTCCCAAAATTACTTCTGTCACACCTTCTTACAAATTTGAAAGATGCTATTGAATGCTTTACGAAATTCCACGAAATAATGGAATATCACAAATATGCGATGATGAGGACTCAGGACTTTATATCGAGGATGAATTATGTTTCAAAACGTTTAGGACATGTTACGGACAAACAAGCTTAATATATATTGAAAGAACAAAATTGTAAAGTTTAAGTGGCCATCGATATAATTTTATTGTGTGAAGGGGAAGACACCGCCTTGAGGGGAAGTAAAGCCTACTGAATACTGTCGTTAGACGACCCCCGAAATGAATTCCTGCGTACGTCCCTGCCTTAGAACTATTAAAATTGTAAAAAAATATTACAACATAAATTTGGAACAACCTTTATTATTTAAATCTTACATCTATCCCCCCACCCAAATACAATATCATAGAAATGATTATTGTCTGAAAAATACAATCGTCCTGACTGTATTTACCTTGCCGATGTGTTTGTTTGCGGTAATTAACGGCCAGCCAAAATAAGGTGATGCTGTCAACGCAATCAACAGATGTTGTAGGATAACATCATGCCACGGCCGGCATTCGCTTATGGTCTCAGATATCCAAAAAGGCATCAATTCCAAATGGAAAACTTTTGCTGGAAGACTGCATTGTGTCATTAGTATTCCTTGCAGACGCTGGGCGTGCTGTGTAACCTCAGTTGACTAAAAACGATAACAAGTTGTTTATTGTGAAAATACAATCATGAGAATTCCTCAGACAATGCAGCGTTAGCACGACGAGCACCATCAACTCCGACGAACCTATCTAAGATGCCTGGCAAACTCATTGGCTAACAATCACACACAGCCAATAAGCAACTCCAACTCCTCCTCAATGGGAGCAAATTAAAGCCATATGTAGCAAAGGAAATAAGCTGTAAAGAAGTACCGAACATATTTTACACCTCAGTATCAGCAAAACAATTCTATGGCATCCTGTTAATAGTCGCATGGAAACAAAAGGATATTTCACACATATTCGAGCAGCTATCTACATACATGAAAAGTTACATATGTATGCACATATCTTCCCGGCCAACAAGTAGGGGCGAAATACTCAAAGGTATAATGAAACTTAAGAGGCACAAATGTGTGCATGCATGGAATAGCATTAAACCAGACCACAAGGAAGAAAAAGTGCCAAAGCTACGGATACAGAAAACAAATGATCCCAAAAACTTTCCAAGTTGGAATAAGAATACTTGGGTATTCGTCCCCCCAAGAGGATATAAACATACTCAGTGTTATCATAAACTCTAAGTTCCCAGCACTGACAGAGTCACTCTTTGTGTCCCACTTAACTATTTCTGGTATACAGAAGCCAAGTGAATACCGTTGTCAAGGATTAGACCATATATCCTTATTCTATTCGACCAGATAAACAAAGCTCACAACCAAATAATTGTTTGTACAGTAGGGTAGATCGCAACAACATTCTATTAAAAAAAAAACAATAATGAAACCAATAAGAGAAGTTACAGATAGAAAAAAAACGACAAAAACGAGTGCATTAAAACAAGAAGCCTATTAAATTAATATAACGGTGCAAAGACGAAACGAACGTTAATATTTAACCGGGCATATTTGTACGATATCCCAAAAAAATGTCGAATGCGTTCAATTGATTGAGCGGTTGAATTGGAATTTGTTATCAATCGGACATGACATGGACGAACGGACATGCATAAATCGACTCAAATAGTGATTCTATGTATATTCTCAAAAGGAACCATATGTTTATAATTATACAAAGTAGTCTCATGCTGAAATATGATTCTAATTTTTTCATAATTTTAAATTTTGCAAAATTCAGTTTTTAAATTTTTAAATGTTAATATCCTACTTCAAAATCTAGGCGAAACATGTAATCAGTGGCAAAAATTGCCAAATTATTAATATTATTATTTTCAGGTATCGTGCCCCTATCTATATATAAAAGGAAAAGTCTCATGTAGCTCGGGAATGACCGTAGCGATTTTGGTGATTAGAATGATATATGTTCAATTTAGAATGATATATAGCCTAGGTAGGACAATATCTAAAAAAATCGTGAAAATCCGCGAAAAATGTCCACGATTTTTATATCGAGCTATTATGATTTTGGACGAAAATTGGTACCTATGATTCCTTTGTTTGAAGATTCATCATTATGTGGCGCGTTTAGAATTAACATAGAATCTCAGGATGTTACTACTTCGTGGCTATAAAATTACAAATAACTCAACAAGTCGATTATATTAGGCAGAGCCTACCTTCTTATACCCTCCACCTTCACATTCATGTCGATCACGACATTTTCATGGGGGCTATGTTAAAGCATTATGTGTAAATAAATTGTGTTAATCATGCTCAAAATTGCAGACACGCAGTTTGGAAAACTAGCGTAAGAACTTCTACATACCCAAAATTAAACAGGAAATATATATATGGGCTATTTTTGAAATGTTAACATGTATATACCGAAGGAAGGACCTGACCTAAATAGAAAATTTTCCTTAAAAATGTGCTTAGGTTGGGGCTGTTATATGGGAGATTGGTGTATCTCCCATATAACGTATATTGATAATTTTTGGTAGGAAGATTTAACAAAACAAGAGAAACTGAAACTTGGGCCAATATTGATCATTTTTGGTAGTGAGATTTTTTTACGCAATGATCATCCCAAATATAAATCACCGCAAATTTGGTTGAAACATGTGACCAATAGCCAATCAGAAGTTGGCATTCCTGTTTATCATTTTTACTCAATCAAATTCAACTAAATGGCCTCGGCACAGTAAACAAACTTTCCATCGCCGTGACAAAGTATACACACTCTTATATTTGTACCAAACAAAACTTCGTTTGATAGCGCCGCGAAATATTTGTCCTAGATCCAACTATTGGTGATATCTTGATTAGCTGAATCGATCTTGATTAGCTGCGTGATCGTCGATATGTCCATTATCATTTGTGATCATAGTTCACGTCGCATTTATGAACCAATAATCACAATATTTGTATATAGGTTCGGTTTTGATAAAAAAAAACGCCAATAGTTTTGTTAATAATAGGTTAATATTTGTGAGTGTAATGGAACAAAAAAAATAATTTTCTAGCGGCTATGGTAGATATTATTACGTTGTTTTATTCATAGGATGCTGCAGGTTGATGCCTATTAGCCCAAATAGTAAATAATATGTGAAAGATGTTTCATACTTCAAATAATAAATTTACTCTTTATGGTTTCGCCGAATTCTGCACTTTCAAAATTACTGGTGTTGCATAACTATAGACGCACTTTTACAAAATTAGAAAAAATAATTTTTTAAAACATAAATAAAATAACTTTTATAAATAAAGAGTAGGGCCTCCCTTATTTTGAATAACTTCAAAAATTTTATCCATCATCTCATCATCTCCTGGATCACGATATTTCGGTGGCGGTTCCTTAAAGGTCTTGGGAGCATTTTATAGCCACAGAATGCTTTATTTGACATTTCCATGTTGTCGGATGAATTCAATGGAGTACGTTCAAGTCTTGAAAGACAAATTATTGCCATTTTGGGAAAGCAGCAACAATGAAGGGCTCGATTTTAGCAGGACAACGCACCAGTTCATAAAAGTCGCCATACTCAAGTATGGTTAAAATCGAAAAATATTAAAATTTCCGACCAGAATCCGATCGAGAACATGTGAAAACAGTCTACGCAAAATTATCTACTTTTAAATTCTGAAGACTTTAAGTTTAGCTGCACTTAGCTGATTTCTTCAACGTAATTTCCTTTATTTGAAACATCTACGGACAGATTTCACCACGGAATACTTAATATTAATTGCATGCAAGTTGTGAAGTTTTCTTGAGAAAGCACAAGGGACTTTTTTATATTTGTAACCATGTATCTGAAATCAGGAAGGCTTTTTCCGGATTCAAGCCTACGTTTGTAGTAAATGGAATTTTTAGTTCATTGAGACGTTCAAAATGTTTCATTCCATTATTGTTGGCTTTACTGAAATGAAAAAAAAATGTTTGTTTCAGTTATGATGTTTTTTTGTGATTTTTATTATGAACATTTTTTTCAGTTTAAGGAATTTCAATAATTCATTTTTTATCGAATACGTAGGTTATTATGAAAATAGACCATCGAAATTGAAACTGGTTGACATGTTCAAAGCTAAAGTGATTTTTATCTGTCTTTTTTATGCGTGTTATTAATATGTGGTCTATATTGTACTATTTATAATAGATTGAGTGATTTTGAAAACGGAAAATATCGGTCCATGTCTTTGAAAAGTTTTTATACTAGTCGTTTTAAGTCTTTTTAATAGCTGACTTGCCTGTAATATGGGGTTGTGAATAAGTAACATATTTCTTTGCAATATTTATATTGTAGATTTATATTTTTTAGTTGTTCCTATTTCAAATTTGAGTATCATCTTGAAGGCTGAGAGTAGTAAAAAGTGGACGACCTCCTCAAAATTTTGTTAATTATATGGGACCTTGTTTCAACATTATCCCTATGAATGGTACATTTTGTAACATATCTTGGTACATCATTGTTAGTTGTATATAAAATATAGAAATGCGGAACAGATTGTTTGCGAATTTTCCAAATGGGCTAAAAAGTTTGGCCGCACGAATGCAGAAAAATATCTATTATAGTGGGCTTTGAAGATATTCTGTCATTATCTTTCATTATCATGATTTTCAGTAATACGGAGTGATTTGAAAGGACATTACAATATTTGACTCCAAAAGCTATTTCAGTTATCCGATATTTTCAGTTATGCGAAGTTTCACTTATGCGGAGTAAATTGTGGGCGATTAACCTAAAATGTAATGGTGCAGGAAACCAATTTCACTTATCCGATATTTTTCAGTTAAGCGACTTACAGTAAAGCGGAGTCGACTGTATGTGGTAAACTCACTTCTCGTGATCTTTATTATTACAGCTATCGCAGTATTCCAGTGACTTTTTAATTTACTTTGGCGATTAAAAATAATTGCAGGGTTGATACTATAATTATAACAGTTCTTGAAGTGATATGAAATATATTAATTTTTTTAACAATACATAATAGGCTCATTCATTTTTAAAATTATATTTTCTATATTGAAGGAGTATTTTTAATGCATTATTACATTTTCAAACAGGTTTACGCTTTTAAATTGAACAAAAAGTCTTAAAAATTATTATGAATGGGAAATGAAACATGTGTCACAATCAAACTTTCGAATAATAAATTCATTATGACAGCAGGAAATCGAATTAAAGAGGAACAAGCATCGGCAAATTCATGAGGACCAGGCCCACATATGCACATCATAACATAAAACAATAATCCCCGAGAAGATTACAGGCACAACGATGGCAACTACAACAAGTGACCAACATCATTTTGGCAGAAACAAAATGACCAAGTAAGAAAAACGGGTCCTACAAATGCGACTGGCGAGGAGAAACGGAGAACAAATCCACCTCATCAATAGGATTAAAAATAAATCCAGCATATATGTAGGCATGTACACACACATACACAGAACCACCTATGCTCATGTCCATACCTATTCAAATCCATGAAACTGCACTTACATACATACCTCCATGCATACGGACTCGTAATAGCATTCCCATGGACTGACGTCTGACTACTCAATGTATTCCATTGTGTTTTTGTCTTTCCGGCACTTTACCCTTACATTCCCAACATCAATTGGACATAAATGGCGATGGCATGTGGACAGCTTTTGGCTAGTGAGCAATTACAAACTCGAGAGTGGCCTACAAGTTCTACAACTCCCACGCCGAACTGCTGCTGAAACCGCAATCATCACTCATAAAACGGAAGTGTACTCGTAATGTGTGAATATGCGTGTATTATGTATGACCATGCCTGTAGATGAGTGTGTGAGTCAGTCAGTGAGTGTGCGTTTGTCTGTCTGTCTGTCTATCTGGATGGCTGAACGTGTATGCAGATGTGTATCGATGAAACATAAGTACATGTTATCCTGTTGTTTACTCAAAACCAATAATGCCACCAACACTACAATAACAGAGACCAATGATAACAATAACATCAGCAGCAACAACTTTGCATTGTCTTATTGTATTTCTGATGCTGCTCTTGTTGTTGTTATTGATGTTGTCGATGTGTTGTTACTGTTATCTTTAGTCACACTTCCCCATTCACAATCGATCATAGTATTTCCTGTTATGTAACATGATGTAAGTGTAAGTGTTACGCACCGGAAGGAGGCAATCAAATACATATTAGGGTGACAATACGATTTTTTTCTTGACTTCAGTAAAAGGTAATGCAAAATATTATCGTGAACGTATGGTACATAGCCAGTGCCAGATTAAATATATTTAATAATATTTCTGCGAACAAACTTTTCTGTCTAAAATATGTAATAGCATTTAATACCATGTACAGGCGGGCGGTGTTTGAGAGATTTTAATTTCAATTTCTAATATTTCGTTTTAAAACCTAAATATTTATTATTAGTTTAATATTCTTGACCAGAACATTGTTTTGCTATAATTCTGGGAGAGTATAGAAGATGGTACCAATTTGTTTTGGGGACACCTCAAACTAAGGCCTGTTTGGCCTGCATAACTAGTTAGGATTCTTTTCCTCAGAAGTATTATAACGTCGTCTGCACCAAACACTCCTTCAGTTAGAAACCGTAAAGACTCGACAAAATGCATTTTGACAAAATAGTTTATGAAAACACATGTAGGGGAACTTTAACATAACAGCGGCTTGTTAAATATAAACACGTCAATTAGCGAAAATGTTTGTATAAAATGTACCGGGCTTACTGGCCTTGGGTACGAAGGCTACCAAGGAAGAAGTCTCGTTTAAACATATGCTAAATTTTGTTTTTCTTCTAGTACCTTCATTATCAAAATTGCAAATTATATTTCCTCCCTAGAAACGTACGTACTAATGACAAAAACTAATACTTAAGTCTATAGGGAGAAATACATACGATAATTTCTTTAAGTTAAGTTACATTTATAAAGGAGTTACATCGGACGCCGTTATCCTTTATTATTTTACGTTAAACAATGCCAACATAACATGTCATGCTTGAAATGCTCGTATGTGTCTCCCAGTTAACTGCCAATAAATGGGATATTGAAGCTTTCTATCACAGTTTGCTCAGAAGCTATCTATCTATGTATATATATAAAAATGAATTGCTGTTCATTAGTCTCGCTAAAACTCGAGAACGCCTGAACGGATTTTTCTTATATTAGTCTTGAAATGTTCGTGGAGCTCCAAGGAAGGTTTAAAAGGTTAAAAAAAAAAATTGAAAATTGCGAAAAATTTGCAAAAAAAATTTGAAGCATATTTGCATTTCCACGGATTTAGTATCGAGCTATTTTGATTGCACCACGTCGTAGTTGTTATTTTGAGATATTTTGGGCAAAAATTGGTAGCGTATCATTTCTTTAAGCTTTCATTTGTCAATTATTGAAAATTTTAAAAAAATATGTTTTTCAATTGGAATTTTTTTGTAAGAATTTTAAAAATAATTGAGACGTATCATTGAATGTACACGTTTTCCATAGAATGCCCGTACATTTGGGACAAATGCAAGGATGAAAATCAGAAGACATGCGGAATAGAGTTCTGATTATAAGACCCATGCCCAAGATAATTTTTTTAAAATAATAATAATGCCATAGGGACATTTTATTTCTTAAAGTACCTAAAATGTTGTTATGCCACAGGAAATCAGATGGCACCTGTATAAGTTTGATATGTTCTGACACCACTTCCTGAGCTGGATCAATAACGGATGCTGATTGGCATTACTGGCATCTCCCCTACACATTCCCTCTGCGGATACAGTAGGGCGCGGATGACCTACCAGCGGGGAAAGTAGTTGTTTTGCTCTCCTTGCTATTTTCACTCATTGGAATATGTATATGTATTAGTAGAAATAGACACGCGATCCTCTGCGATCACAAGAACTCTCACTTCACTTGTCTTGTAGCTATCGAAGAGTCAACTTGCTAACCAACCTTCTTATCGAATTAACGTCTACGCGTTAGTACTAATAGGCCTCTGACGCCACCACACCAAATTACATAAGGTAATTTAATTGTTTGTTTACGAAAAGAAGAAGCACCAATAAAACCAATGAATTGAATATTATATTAATCACTTGCGTTTTATTTCTTGTACTCTCTTTCTTATCTTTTCTATATTTACTCCAACACGCGCGTATCACCATTAACTGCTTGGGAGCTCTCGTTGTCCTCATCCCCCCGCTCCCTTGAGTTAATTATTTGCATACCATCACCACGGCGAGGAGTAGAGCAAGTCCCTCGCCTAAACATTTGGTCGCATCGAGCCGGATAGTAGCCAATTGATTAATTGTTGTTGTTTCTACGCGGAGAAATCATCATCAAATCACCTCTCATATGAAATAAACTCATCACCGCAAAAACAAATCACCATACTAACACCAGGTACGTAAACTCAGATTTCTTTAAAAAGTGAGCTACCGCGAGTGTTAGTATTTTTCGTTTGTGTTCGGATTCATGGTTTTTAATTGAGCATAAGTCGATATTGAATCACCTACGCGTGTGTAATTGCTAAACCATACAGTCCACTCTAGTCGTTGCATATACTTTTGTATTGTATGCTCTTTCGTTGTCACGAACTTTGCATTTCGTTAGTTTGTACTGATCACCCTACGTCGCGGTGGTCATACAAAACCCTTCCGAGTTGTTGTTATTATCAATTGTTTGCTAAATTATTCCTTCTCGTTTATACGGTGAGAATTTGCAGTGATACATATTTACACTAACAACGCAAATTGTTCTCAACTATCGGTTGTTAAAATATAAAAAAAAATCAACGCTGCATATATTGTTCGTTTGATTAATTTGTTGCTCTTCCCCTCTCACCAACCAAACGCAATAGCTTTGTTGTAATCTCCCTCGATCACTTCTTTTTTACATTGTCTAAATTGCAATAACAACACAAGCATCACTTGTGGTGAACGCACTTAGGTCGTTTGGTTTATTTGTTGTTTAAATTCTCACCAACCAAACGAATTTGTCGTGTTGTTATCCCCCCTCGTTTGCTCTAACAAGCAGAGTTAAATTTTTAATATTTGCATTAACAACATTCATCTCTTCTCTTCACTCACCTATTACTCGAAAACAATAACAACAATCATAACCCAACAGTCCACAGTCCTGTTGTTTGGTTTATTTGTCGCTTAATCCACCACCAACCAAACATACCTGGTTGTTATTGTTGTTCGGCTGTACTGATCGACTCTCACTTAATAATTTGCACTGTCATAGTGCAATAACAACACACGTGCATTCCACGCGCCTAATGCATTTATTGCGTATTCCTGGTGTCTAACCACAATAAATCGGCATCTCGATCGCCTTAAATCTCCCATTAATGATAATTGTCCACCGGCTATAGCTTCTTTAATTTCACCACCTCCATCCAATTGTAGTTCCTCCAATCCATCAAGCACATTGTTGAATTGCTCTCCTTCCGGTTTGCCCTCAAGCAAATCTGTGCAGTCCACCACCTCTCTCGTTGCTCCTGAAATTCAATCTTCTACCACCTCCAATAGCTACACTTGCCCACCTGTCGATAATCATAGTTTTGTTGTCCCACCTATCGACATTGAAGTTTTTGCTGGGGATTTCATATCTTGGCCCACCTTCCGGG
The DNA here is from genome assembly GCF_032173495.1 of Musca vetustissima. Lineage (NCBI taxonomy): Eukaryota > Metazoa > Arthropoda > Insecta > Diptera > Muscidae > Musca > Musca vetustissima. The sequence continues at coordinate 129,025 of NW_026877568.1, forward strand.
ATCTCTTCACCACCCTTTTTATAAATAATTGTTGTTTATCTGACATTGAACGTCTCTGTCATCTAATGCAGAAGACCACCGGTGAGGCTCGCGAAATCGTTTCCAAATTTCCACTCACCAATTAAGTTTCCGTTCAGCGTGGAAAGCTCTCTCAGATACTTATGAAAATAAACGTATCATAGTACATTGTCACCTCAAATCGTTGTTTGACATCCCCTCCGTCGAGATTAAAACTATTTCTGGCCTTAAAACTATCCAACGTGGCATAAATAGTTGCCTTGCTGCAATGTCCGTCTATGACGTGGCCACGGATCAGTGGGATCCAATTATTGTATTTGTTTGTTTGCAGCGTTTGCCAAAATTAACTTCTGTGGGAGCAAAGTATCAAAATCAAATCGTCGTTGTCTACCTGGAGAGAATTAGATACTTTTCTAACAGAGAGAATACAAACTTTGATGTGCATAGAAAATGTCCTCCCCTCCAAAAAAGTATTCTTGTCTCCAAAGAAAACTCTTTCTTTTAACTCTTCTAAGAAGAGTTAAATTGTTGTCGGTGCAGTATTCAAAATGTGCCACTCATACTCCACCCGTGAAACCATCATTGAAAATTTCTTGCACCATTTGTCCTAATCAGAGTCATCATCTGCGACTTTGCCTCTAGTTGAGGACAATTTTTTTTCATTTGAGGACAAATTTTTGATAGTGAAGAAAAATAATCGTTGTATGAACTGTCTTTCTCTTGGCCATGCAGTCAAAAACTGCAAAAGCAAATATAGTTGCAATTTGTGCAATCAGAGGCACCACAGCCTTCTTCACCGGCCACAAATAAAGTTGTTGTTTCTTCGAAAACTCCTCCAGCTTTTACCAAAGTCAGAAGTCGAGGAAATAATTTGTTGCTCCGTTCTTCGAAAAACCCTTCTCCGGCTTTTACCAACGTCAAAAGTCGAGCATTTAAATCGCCGCACCCGTCTTCGGATAAAAAAGTTGCTCAACCACCGATACCTATTACCGCCCAAGATAGTAATGTAATCTTGGGAACGGCTGTGGTTAATATTGTTCATAATGGGAAAACGCATCCTGCTCGAGTCATTATCGATCCATCTTCTAAGGTATCTGTTGTTAGTAAAAAAAACTCAAAAATGCACTTGGCATTTCGGGTAATTCGAAAAAAGATTCAAAATCCTCCCCACCAAGAGAAATGTGTTCTCTTACATTGTCGTCCCCTAAGAATTCGTCTAGAATTGTTGAAGCAAAGGCATTAGTCCGGCCTAATGTTAAGGGGGACTTATTCTCACCTCCAAATATGTCGAAATTGAAATCTAAAATTCCTTTAGATTTAGCTGATACTTTTGACGGCAGCCCAATAGATCTGCTACTTGGCGCTGATCTGTACCCCCAAGTATTGGAAGCTGAACCACCAAAAATTGTTCTTGATTCGTTGATTCCTTGATTCCCAAAAGTCTATTTTCGGGTACATACTCACCGGTTCGCTTCCTCGCCTCACTAGCACCTAATATCACACCGAAATTGAAATCGACCATTTAAGTAAATACTAATATCGTTTTGTCGTAATATATCGCCTATTTACTAAACATATCACTTACTGAACTAGTAACTTGTAACCTTGAAATCTCACATGAAATCTGAATTTACGTTCATTTATATCTTTAATAAATCACCATTATTCCAATTTAATATTTAATTGCTACATTGTCGGTCGTAGCAAGGGGGCCGGAATGTATAAGTTTGATATGTTCTGACACCACTTCCTGGATCAATAACGGATGCTGATTGGCATTACTGGCATCTCCCCTACACATTCCCTCTGCGGATACCGTAGGGCGCGGATGACCTACCAGCGGGTAAAGTAGTTGTTTTGCTCTCCTTGCTATTTTCACTATTAGTAGAAATAGACACGCGATCCTCTGCGATCACAAGAACTCTAACTTCACTTGTCTTGTAGCTATCGAAGAGTCAACTTGCTAACTAACTTTTGTCGAGCTAACATCTACGTGTTAGCACTAACAGGCCTCTGACGCCACCACACCAAATTACATAAGGTAATTTAATTGTTGTAAGAAAAGAAAGAATCTCCAATAAAGCCATGGAATTAGAATATTAACTAATTATCTCTTGCGTTTTATTTCTTGTTATTTCTTCTCTTTCTTTGCATTTACACCACACGCGCGTATCACCATTAACTGCTTGGGAGCTCTCGTTGTTGTTTCACCCCCTCCCTCGAGTTAATTATTTGATCACCCCCTCCACCACAGCGAGGAGTACAGCAAGTCCCTCGCCTAAACAGCACCATTATATGGTGGTTAGTATCTTTGAACTTATAAACTCAATACCGCGTATATGTGATACTAATAATAGGTTCGTTCCCGTACTTTTTGATAGTAAAGCTAGTAAAAGAGCGTACTATGAAAAATTGCTCTCACATACAAGATTTGCGCCAAAAGTAAAGGAACAAAAAATAGTGAAAACATGAAGAAACGTTAAAATAAAAACCTATTAGAGGATTTGATGCCATGTCAATTTAAAAAATAAAAAAAATTATGGCAGGTCATATGTGACCATTTAAAGGTGAATGGGTATGTTAAAAATGAATTAGTATTTATGTAGGAATCTATTCCGTATACCACAATGCGGTGATTTTGTGCATGTTGTGACATTTTGCATACCATTCAGGTTTATATGTAGATATATTTATGTACATATATTTTCATCGTATATAATCTGCACAGCATAACTAATTCACTACAGAATGACGTTTTCAGGTTTCTTAAAATCGGTTAAGTTTTAGATATAGATCCAATATTTATTTTCTACAGATTTCGTCCGAATATTGCAACAAGTACCCAACGATTTGTCCGATTGCAGCGATATTCTCTACAGCGTTACAAAATGAGCCTGGAATGAATGTTATTATACCCTTCACCACAGTGTGGTGCAGGGTATTATGTCTTTGTGCAAATGTTTGTAACAGGCAAAAGGAGACGATATAGACACATGGTTCATTTTGAGAATATGCATAGAATCACTTTTTGAGCCGATTTACGCATGTCCGTCCGTCTGTCCATGTTAAATTGTAAACAAAGTTCAGGTCGCATTTTTGATCCGAATTAAATGAAATTTGAAATTGAGAAAAATCGGTTCAGATTTAGATGTAGCTTCCATATATATTTTCGAACGAAATTTGGTAAAGCGTACTGAATTTATTCTAGAATGCTGTGTGTTAAGTTTCCTGGTTTAGATATAGCTCCCACATATATTTTCGTCCGATTTAATGTAAATGTTGTACCAAAGTCCCTATATATTATTCGATTTGAACGAAATTTGGTAAAGCGTACTGAATTTATTCTAGAATGCTGTGTGTTAAGTTTCCTGGTTTAGATATATATTTTCGTCCGATTTAATGTAAATGTTATACCAAAGTCCCTATATATCTTTCGATTTGCTCGAAATTTGGCATACCATAATGTATTAAGTGTAGAATGATGTGTGTCAAGTTTCCTGAAATTCGCTCCAGATTTAGATATTGCTTCCATATATATATATATATATATATATTCGTCAGATTTAATGTAAATGGTGTACCAAAGTCCCTATATATCTTTCAATTTGAATGAAATTTGGTACAGCTACTAGAATGATGTGTGTTAAGTTTCCTGAAAATCGGTTCAGATTTAGATATAGCTCACAGCAACGTACACAGGATTTCATTTCGGGGGGGGGGGGCCGGTAGTACAAAATGAAAAAATTCGCTGTTGCAAACATAAATTTACTGTGAAAAAAATTCATATCGGGGGGGGGGGCCCGGGCCCCCCGGGCCGCCCCCCTGCGTACGTCCTTGATAGCTCACATATATATTTTCGTCCGATTTAATGTAAATGGTGCACTAAAGGCCCACAGTTTGTCCGATTGCCACATATGTACAATGAACTGTAGTTAATATAAGTTAATCTCTAGCATTAAAATTAGTTCATATTTTGATATAGCTTATATATCCAGATTTATATATATATAATATGGATTCATTTTCGTGTTAATGGTCCTTCAACGTCTGTTAGGATTCATCTGTTGAATATACCCAAAGTGGTGAAGGGTATCATATAGTCGGGCCCGTCCGACTTTACTACTTTCCTTACTGGTTAAAGTTGGAGATCAGTTCACATTCCCAGTTCAGTTCACATAGCCGTAAAAGTAATAGAGTTGATAGGCGGAATTTCATAATTAGTACTCCAATCTGAATGTACATTTAAGGGAACCCCACTCATTCTCGATTTTAATTTTTCAAGATTTTCAATGGGCTGGTAAATCAATACCAATGGTTTTTAAGGCTTGTAACTTTGCACATATATATTTGAAGATTTAAAAGAGAAGGAAAATAATTTACAAAAAAATTTTGTTATTATTATATTATTATTGTTGTTGTTTTTTGTAATTAAAGAAAAGTCCTTATTTTTGATGGCGGGCATGATAACTCCTCACTGGAACATCGGAATCCGAAAATTCCAACGGTGTTAGAAAGAGTACATGGCTCTCGTATGAACTATTGACTTCGCTCTGAAATTAACAAAATGGCGGACCTTTAAAAAAATATTTTTGGAAAATGGCCGATTTTTGACCAAAAACCAAGTTAAAAAATAAGGAAGATCTTCACCGATTGGCTTTATCCTAGTTCATACGATAGCTATACACTCACAGAGAAACGTGTAAAAATTTGGAATCGATTGGGTTATTAGCTTTTGAGTTATCGTGCCCGCCACGCGTTTAAAGTTTGAGAAGCCCTTTAGCCGTCACTGACACAATAAATCAGCTATATCTTCAAGAGTTCTTGAGATTTTCAATTGAAATTTTGTAGAGACATTCTTGAATTAGTACAGAATCGAATAAAATCAAAAAAAAATTTTGACCTTGAGAATGGGGTGGGGGGGTCCCCTTAATATTTAAGCTTCTATTAACAAAAAACAAAAAGACGTAACTACAAGTTGGTTTATTTGATAAATGCAAAAAGGCGTAACTAACAAAAAACTCAAATTTTTACTTACTTTTTATGACTGCCATTAAACTAAATAACTAAATTTGTTAAAAAAAATTATAGTCTATTATTCGTCATATGCCCTGACGGGCATACTTTTTCATTTTACATGACATGTTTATAGTTTTCATTCAAAACAGTTTTTTTGCTTCTCCTACACAATTATGCTTTTGTTAGTTACGCTTTTTTGCATTTTAGCTAACGATATATACTTTTAGGTAATTTTTGGTAAAACAAATAAATAGTTGAAACAAGAACTCAAAATTAGGTAAATTAAAACTCAATATAAGTACAAAATACTTATCGAATTTCAACAATTTCAATCTAAATGGTGTACAAATAAACTCGAAGCTTTACATGCACTTCATAATAAAGTATATAATATACAAGTTTCGAATTTTATTTAAAGCCATATATATTTTGGGCCCACAGCATAACTGGGCTTCGATAAGATTTGTAGAGCATTTATTGGTCCTTTGTAGAGCACATATTCGGTCCTGTCCGACTTTTGTCCTTTCCTTACTGGTTTTACATTTATATTTTTTATATAGATACTCCTTCACACCTGAACAAGTAGAAACTAAATATAGAACAATGGAAAGGCGGCACAAAAAGGTCAAGCTCAATAATTCACTCACAGGCCGCAGTAAATTAATTTGTCCTTACGAGATGTAAGTATGTCTAAGTTCATAAGGTCACTTTTGCAATGTTAATTTAATATGAACTCAGTTATACAATTTACAGTGAGTGTAATAAGTATTTTGCCTCAATACGAATTTGACAAAATTCTAATATATACGTCCAAAGCCAGCATACTAAAGATGTAAAATGAATTATGTATCATGGAATACGTCTGTGGACATATTTAGATCGCATTATCTTCAGTTGCGAATACAATTTAGCAGGAAATAAACTGGTCGATCTATATGTTTTCAAAATAAGATGTATTTCTATTGCCACAGAACCGTTCATATCTTTGAATCTGACCCCCTTATTGGTATTTCCATCACATATATTGGTTCCTAGATCAATATTACTTGACCATACAAATTTCGAAGTCAGAAAAATCGGGTTTAGCGATATTTATTTTTTAAATAATTTGTCTATCGGATTTTGGTTTTAATAGTTTTAAAGGTCCTGTCCTCGCGTTATATTTTCCAAAGCTCCTTTTTATTATTATTCTGAACATATTTGGGATGTTTTGAAGCCGCGACGACTATTTTTAATACTCTCATCTTAAGATTAGGACGAGAAAATACCAAATATTAAATGAAATATTGTAGGAGAATGTATTGAATGTAAATGTAAGAAAATACCCACGAAAAATGACGTGGTGTCATACATAATACATAATTGTAACTATAAAAAGACCAAACGTGTTCTATGTAATATTTTTTTTTTTTCTAAAATAATAAGAATAAAAATACTTTTTTGTGATAAACATTTTAGGGTTGTTATAGATTTCGGCCGATATCTTTGAGACCAATAGGTCTTTCTCTGTGATTCTTGCAGAAATGCGATCTAAATATGTCCACAAACGTATTCCATCATACATAATTCATTTTACATCTTTAGTATGCTGGCTTTGGACGTATATATTAGAATTTTGTCAAATTTGTATTGAGGCAAAATACTTATTACACTCACAGTATATGTTTAAAAAATAAACTTCATGATTTGGCATATCGTCCTTAAATTGGATATTACTAATACGAGGCAGGTTTTGGTGTAGGTATGAAATGTTGCGTCGCCGGAATTAGGATTTTTATACTTATTTGTACAGGGAATTAGATAATATATTGGGACAAAAGAAATCAATTTGACCAGACTTTATATTGGACAGCGAGGATATCGAAGGAAAGTTGGGCGAGAAGGATGAAGAATTGCACAATATTGGTAACACTATACATGCTCATTCCCCATATAATTTACAGTACAGACTCCGGGTAAACTCCTCATTATCTTTTCTTTCATTTGTTGTGGTTGATTATTTAACTCTCTTAAAACAAACAATCTCAAACACTCATAGTTTTGAATATATTGTCTTTTGTGAAATTTCTAATTTATTATTGTATATTTCAGATATTCCTTCGTGCTCCAAACATTTCATTTTATTTCCTCCAATGTAATATAAAAAAGGCAGTATGGCCAATAACTTATTTTAACATATTTATATATATATATATATATATATATAGCATTTCCACATTAAATGAAACCTTTTACAAATTAAATGAACCCTTTTCCAAATTAAATGAACCCTTTTCCAAATTAAATGAAACCTTTTCCAAATTAAATGAAACCTTTTCCACTTGAAATGAAACCTTTTACAAATAGAATGAAACCTTTTACAAATAGAATGAAACCTTTTCCAATTGAAATGAAACCTTTTACAAATAGAATGAAACTTTTTCCAAATTAAATGAAACCTTTATTCTTATCTAAGGAAATATAATATTTGCACTAATTTTAAACCAATATTTGAAAATTAAATCAAAGAATATTAACAAATATAGTTGTATGGCTATGTAATTAACATAAATATTCTTTAATTCGGTGTGATTTCATTTAATATCTTAACATAAAACTAAATAAATAGTAATACAAACTGGGGTATTTCTTGACATTTTAATAAATAAATATTTAAGAACAAGAATTGAATACCCGGTCCTAAATGCGAAATACATATTTGACTTAATAAATTGTTGTTGATAAGGTAACTGCTTATCTTAATGAAGGAGTTCCCGACTTGCAGCTTGTGGGATTTTCAAAACCATTCTAACGTAGTTAGAACAATCTTGCCGAGTAATCTTTTGAATACTTCGCTCGATTACATCAACAATGTTATGTTCCATTAAAACGTCACACAGCTCAGCTCTTGCACATAATTTTGTTTTTGAAAATGCATTTTCGATTGGATTTAGCATTGAAGATTAAATCCACACTCATCAATGAATATTAATTTTTCTCCTTATTGGGGTATCCATTTTGTAAAGTCTTGAGCATATTTTTGTCTCAAGCCTAATGTTCTGGAGTCATTCATTCGTTCTATTTCACTAGAGGCCATCTTAAACGTAATTTTTAATTTCCGTAATCCATATTCTATGCAGCTTGTGGTAAATATTTCCACATTTTCATTTTCTCTCAAAAGTTTAGTTTTTATGGCTTTGAGGGTAATTCCAGGTTGACTTTCTATATAGAACTCGTTCAGACTTAAAACTTGTGGTGTCAACCACTTAGTTCTATTTCCTCCACGCTTATTTTCCTTCAATGTTACAAAATTTTGTTTGTAATTACTTCACATTGTCGAGAGTTTACTGTTCTGGATGTTCACATTATCGAGAGTTCACTGTATTTAAAAATAGCAACGTTTAAAATAAATGCGAACCTGATTTTAGCTTGGGAACCTGAGGAAGAATCAATATCCTCGCCAAGTATTACAAGTGGAAATGCTCCAGAACCTACCGAAGCTACATCTACAAGACCCCGAAACAAATTGGGTCAGTATAACAAAATAACAAAAGACATGTAATTGTTATTATTTAAATTCTATGAAGAGGGGAGAACCATTTCCGAGGCTGCAAATTTAACCTGCATAAACATAAATTCCGAAAAAACATTTATAAGAAGATACAAACAAAATTTTGGAACATTGAAGGAAAATAAGCGTGGAGGAAATAGAACTAAGTTGTTGACACCACAAGTTTTAAGTCTGATCGAGTTCTATATAGAAAGTCAACCTGGAATTACCCTCAAAGCCATAAAAACTAAACTGTTGAGAGAAAATGATATTAATATTTCCACATGCTGCATAGAATATGGATTACGGAAATTAAAAATTACGTTTAAGATGGCCTCTATTGAAATAGAACGAAAGAATGACTCCAGAACATTAGGCTTGCGACAAAAATATGCTCAAGACTTTACAAAATGGATACCCCAACAAGGAGAAAAATTTATATTCATTGATGAGTGTGGATTTAATCTTCACATACGAAGAACCCAAGCCCGTTCAAGACAAGGAACAAGAGTGTTGCCTACGGTCAGAGGTCGTAATGTCACTATAATTGCAGCAATAAACAACGTTTCTAATTCCAGTGTCAATGCAGATAGATTTAAATTATTTATAGAAATTTTCTTTGAGAAAATCAATCCAGAGTTGGAAAATAACGCTCAAATACACAAGCGACATGACATAAAAAATTTGATCGAATCCAAAAGATGCAACCTTATATTCTTACCGCCTTATTCTCCAATGCTAAATCCAATCGAAAATGCATTTTCAATAAAAAATTATGTGCAAGAGCTGAGCTGTGTGACGTTTCAATACATAACATTGTTGATGTAATCGAGCGAAGTATTCAAAAGCTTACTCGGCAAGATTGTTCTAACTACGTTATGGGTATGGTTCCCACAAGCTGCAAGTCGGGAACCCCTTCATTAAGATAACCAGTTACTTTATCATTAATAATTTATTAAGTCAAATATGTATTTCGCATTAAGGAACGGGTATTCAATTCTTGTTCTTAAATATTTATTTATAAAAATGTCAAGAAATACCCCAGTTTGTATTACTATTTATTTAGTTTTATGTTAAGATATTAAATGAAATCACACCGAATTAAAGAATACAATACCATACAACTATATTTGTTAATATTCTTTGATTTAATTTTTCAAATATTGGTTTAAAATTAGTGCAAATATTATATTTCCTTAGATAAGAATAAAGGTTTCATTTAATTTGGAAAAAGTTTCATTCTATTTGTAAAAGGTTTCATTTCAATTGGAAAAGGTTTCATTCTATTTGTAAAAAGGTTTCATTCTATTTGTAAAAGGTTTCATATAATTTGGAAAAGGTTTCATTTAATTTGGAAAAGGGTTCATTTAATTTGGAAAAGGGTTCATTTAATTTGTAAAAGGTTTCATTTAATGTGGAAATGCTATATATATATATACCAACGTATATCGTAATAGTTTCCTTTTTATTAATAACAACAACACAACTTTCAAAACACCCAAATTTCATTAAAATAGAATAAAAAACACAAACAAAACCACATTGTTTATACTTTTTATTTGAATATAACTCTAATAATAGGTCATCTATATTTATATTATAAAAGGTTAAATGGAATTTAAAATGTCTTATTAAATTTGAATAAAACTAAATAAACGAATTAAATTATTTATAAAATCGCAAATATTAATGAAGATACAAACATTATTATTGAAATTTGACAGTTAAACATTTTATTATATTAAATAATATTGATGATTTAATTTTGTGATCAATATAGATCAGTCAGCCTGAAATTTTAAGTTTTACAACATTTGATTTTGCTTGGTTTCTGATGTTTAATATTTACATTTTTAATATGTGCCAATTATAAGTTCTATTGAATTTCATTGCATAACATATCTCTTCGTGCTGTATTCGCGGAAAGTTCTTGATGATATGTAGATGTGTCCTCTTCTCCTTCTATTTCAGCCTCTTCATCAAAGTCCAAATCTGTTTCATTTGCGAGGTTGTGAAGCACACAACAGGCTCTAACAAAATGACAAAGCTTTTCCATTCGCCGAAGTTTACAGTAGTACAGCTGTCGAAACCTTTGTTTAAGAATACCAAAAGTATGCTCTATTTTTACACGTCCAGAGCTAAGTTTTAAGTTGAATTTTTTCTTGGAAGCTGTGAGGTGCCCATTATCCCTGTAGGGTGTTACAACATATTTGTTGCACGGATATGCTGAGTCACCAAGAATAAAGAACTCTATTCAAAAATGTTAATTATTGATAAAGAAGAAAAACAAATTATAACCCACCTCCACATTTATCTTCCAAATTTTGAGAAAGTGGTGAATTTTGGAAAACCCAACTGTCGTGAGCAGACCCCGGATAACCAATAAAAACATTAATAAATTTGCGTTTTTCATAGCAAACGCCTTGAACTTTCAAAGAAAAGTGTACTTTGCGGTCAACATAATCATTTTTTCCATCCTTTGGGGGGTCAATGATTATGTGGGTCCCATCAATACATCCTGTTTCATATTAAAATATATTTTTTATGGGTTACAACTTTTATATTCACTTTTTTACCTACCAATAGCTCCGGAAAATCCACATTTTAGCCTAAAATATTCGCTTGTGCATAGCTTTTCCACCAATGCGGGCCACTTTATGACCTCTGAACTTAATCCACTGACAAAAAAAGTAACACGTTTTACAACACGACTTACTGTCGAGATGGTCACGTCGAACCGATCAGAGAGGTCTCGAAAGCTGCAGCATTCGTGACCAGCAAACCACAAAAAAATATATAAATAGTCTTCGCTCGAAAGACGTTTGTCTGAGCGTAGATTCCCGTACTGCACACATTCCGCAACTTCTGACTAAGAATTTTGAAAAGATTTCGGGAAATGCGAAAGTGCATTTTAAATTCCTCCTCGGTGTATTTAGATATGATTTTAGACCTGTTGTCAGGTATCGAATGTCGTTTACCTATAAACAAATATAAAAAAGAGGAATTAGCGAACTAGAACAACAAGATATGAAACAAGTCAAGTTTAGGGGCTCTACTCGGATAATTTTAAAATTATTATCGTATGTATTCCTCCTTGAGCTGATTACAGTGATATACATCAAGCCCATATTTCGGGAAGTATGAATTTCCCCCATAAAATATATATCACTGTAATCAGTTCACCAAGGACTTCCTGTAAAAATGTCAGAGTGATCCGAGTGGAGCCTCTAAACTTTACTTAAGCCAAAGATATTTTGGGCCAATATACGCACATTGGTTAGTGCGATTAACCAATGATGCCCGTTCCCAACCCAAGTCTTCACCATTCACCACTTACCTTTTATACTCGTTAAAAGGGTTTCTATAGTATATTCATCTGATTCTTCTGCCAGCCATTCATCTTCGCTAGATAAATCCTCCAAAAGAGAATAAAAAATTTGCTTTTCCATTTTTTAATTTCTTATTTGTTTGTTTTTTTTTCAAGCAAATGTGTATGCTTTTTTCGAACTGTATATCTCTGGCAATCAAATGTCAAATTCATAATTTACTGCTTTTACTATTTCGTGCTAGCCAAATTGGTCTTGCAGAAAATAGGAGAAGAGAACGGCATTTTGGTTTTAACTCTCTTAAATTTAACTCAAAATTTTCCTAGTTTTCAGCGTAAGGGAACGCTTTTCTAGAAAAAGTTGCAAAACTAGTACAATATAGTACTATATTGCAGGTTTGGGAACACAGCTAATGTGTATCGCAGAGAAAACTAATATACAGTATTTTTCGTTTAATTGACCCTACGGTTAATTGGTTTCCACGCTTAATTGAACCACATGATGGGGCAAAAAATATTTCATAGGAAAATACATGTAAATTTTCTCGGATAATTAAACCCTGTTAATTGATTTTCCCGCTTAATTGGTTCAAAATTCATGTGATCAAAAATAAATTTCCTTTTACTTTTCATCGGTTAATTGCATAATAATAATTGAAAAACAATCTGCCATTTTTTTACATACATATTTGACATAATTTGTGAAAAAGACTAGGTGATTCTCTAATAATTCAAAACATATGTTTATTGCTAAGGAAAAACTTCGAAAAAGCGTAATTTGTATTTGACATTGGATTTTTTTTAAATCATTGGTAGTTCCAATTATACGTGATTACTGTAATTGAACAAACTATTCAATTAAGCGGGTTCGGATAATTGGTTCCTTGGTTAATTGAACGAAAATTTGTGCAAATTTTGATGTGCAATTAACCGAAAAATAATGTAATAATTTACAAATAATCTGTCATTTTTTACATACATATTTGACATAATTTAATTCAAAACGTATGTTTATTGCTAAGGAAAAACTGCGAGAAAGCGTAATTTGTATTTGACATTGGATTTTTTTCAATCATTAGTAGTTCCAATTATACGTGATTACTGTAATTGAACAAACTATTCAATTAAGCGGGTTCGGATAATTGGTTCCTCGGTTAATTGAACAAAAATTTGTGCAAATTTTGATGTGCAATTAACCGAAAAATACTGTACCACTCATTTGCTGTATGACAGGCATAACTCAAAAAACGTGATTTTCGAATTAAAGACGATTATTCGCTATAATAGACCTCATGTTGTGTAAAAAAATCAAATGAATCTTTCTTACACACTCTAATTGAGAAGCTGTAGAAGTTCCTCTGTCTCATATAAAGTGTGAGTAAATTGAAAACTTAAAACCATGGTTTAAAATGCTAACGCCAAAATAGCAAAAACAAAGAAAATTGCCGCACTGCTAACTAAATTCAACCTCAAAATATGCAGCACAGACAAGCACAACTGCAGCAAATAGCAATACATTACGAATAATTTTAGCGAGCAAAACTAAAGCTCAGCTCAGCAGCTACAAAATAGCAATGAACAACTACAACATAATTGTCAACGCGACTAACAACCAAAGCTTACAATGAAGACTAAGCACCTTGACTGCGGCTGCTTAGCAAGATTTTTAGCAAACAAAACCCGAGCATTTTTCGAGTTCAGTGTTGCCCATTAAAATTTTATAAATTATATGAGAGAATTAAAAATCGCGATTATGATCATTTCATTTTTTTTTTAAGAAAGACAATTAATAATACTTGCTAAAGAGTTTAATTTAATATATTATTTAGGTTTTAGTACTATTATTGACAGTTTTTGATTATGATTTAACAAGTTTAAATTAAATAAAAACGCACAAAATGAAATGCTTTTTTTTTCTAATTTCTGCGTTGCCAACACACAAACATAAAAACAACCCTCGACTGATTATTCGTCGGCAGCGAAATATGAATATGTAGTCGTACTGCCGATTAGTCATAACAAAAAAAGCTCGCATGTGCAATACGTGCTTAGCACGGATGCTACGAACTAAAAAAGCTAGCCGTTTGCTGATTTAGTCATAATGTCAATATTTTTTAGCTCTGTAAGACTAATGCTCTGTAAGACTAATGCTAATATTTTTTGATGCTGCATTTTAAACCCTGCTTAAAACTCATTTTCTGCAAAAATCGCTTTTTTGAGTTATGCCTGTCTTGCAGCAAATGAGCGATATGTACGATGATATTTTCTGTGCAAAATTCTATCATTATGTTCATATTCGTATTGAACCTGTGACTATAAAATTACAAATACCTCAATATGTCAGGAGATCTAATAACATGTAAAAATATTGTTAAGATCGAACTGTTCATATCTTCTCATATGTATATTCCTTAAATCTATCGGGACATTTATATTGGTACAATGTTACAACACTATTAGGTAGTAGGTTGTCCATGATCTTTAACAATAATGTTCAAAATTATAGACAAAATTATAGGTTGGAAAAGGGGGAAAGAACTTCAACGTACCGAAAACTAAACAGGAAATATGTATGGCATACTCTATGAGAAAATTCGGTCAAAGTCTTCACAATTCCGAAAATGGAGTGGGACCTGTATGTAGGAGCTTGGGCCTAAATAGAAATGTTTCCTCATACATGTGTGTTACGCTTCAATATACCGTTATGGTATATTATAGCTACTACAATGGGAATGGATATATATTAATTTTTGGAAGGAAGATTTAACACCACATGAGAAAATACCAAACAATGGGGGATACCATTATATGGGGCTACGCGGAAAATTTTACCAATATTGCTAATTTTTGGTAAAGAGGTTTTGATCATCCAAAATAAAACATTGAAACACCAAAATGCCAACGTTAAATGGGAGCACTCAAAGATGCCAATATAGATCATTTTTGCGAATCAAACCAAATAAATACCAAATGCCAAATTACAGCCGATTATATTTAAAAACGTGTCCAAATCCCCACAGCATCAAAAAATGTGGGGTACGCGAATATAAAATTACACCCAAATACCGAATATTAAGGGATTCCGTTATATGGGAGCCATCCGAATACTTGGGTCAATATTGATATTAATATCAAATATCTTATAAGAAGTAGAAATGTATGTTGGCAGGTATAAAAACAAACCTAAAATTTCGAAAATTAGACATAAACTATATTGCTAGGCAAGACAACGTTTGCCGGGCCCGCTAGAAATTTATAATTTTCTAAAATAATTTACTTGAACTTACGATATAAATTAGGCATGCTTACCCATATACGCTACCGTAACTGACGATCGATTGGTAAACAAATTTTCTCTTTATTTCTCTTTACGTCAGTCGTTTTTTAATGTGAATTCTCAGTTACGCTCGCACACGCTTGCTCTCAATTTAATTTTGCCCAACACTGATATAAATTAAAACTGAATTGAATGTTGACAAAATATTAATATTTTCGTTTTGACGTCTAACATAATTTTGTATATATGAACAGGTTTCAAAATATGATTTGACGGTATTCGCTCAGAAAATTTTGTATGGGAAACTAAGTAATTACTTCATAATTAAGGTCGAACAACGAATGGGTGAGGGAACAACGCCCGTCTGTACGTGGCATTAATAAAGTAACCGTATCAAGGCAGTTGATGGTAACATTATATGCCAAATATAATTTTGTTATTTTAATTCGCCGTAGGTAGATAAAAAGTGAATTTAAATTCCAAAACAAAAAACAATTCGTTACAAAATTTATTGAAAAAAAAAATGTTATGAAAAAGTTAAAAAAGCAATGAGAAAAGAAGTATAGTTGGACGGGTCGACAACATAAATCTGGAACATTGGACTTACATTATTTGAGGAGCATAATCCCGATCCTGTTCAAAAATGTGCGGCATGCGTCTCATACTTCAGCCGCCAACAATACCATAATTGTGACCTCCATAGCCACTAGAAAATGAATTTAAGTTTTTGGTCCATTTCATAATATCATTACCAAAACTATTGATTTTACCTCTGACCAGAACGGATACAAGATATTATGATGTTGATTCATTACTTTTTGATCACAAAATAATGTACAGATGGACGGGCACGCAGATATGACTGAAATGAGTTCTAGGACCAATATTTCGTAGCGTTGAATCTTGAATTTCGGGAGAAGAAATTTAAACAATATAAAATGAAAGCGTGAACACTTGAAGGTGTTCGGTTTATTTTTCAAAATACTTATTACAGTGCCTTCCGTTGACTAGAACGGTCAATAAGCCGATATTGAACATTGACTGTTTCGGTGGTTAGCCATTCATTAACAATACTAAATGCCATAATCTTCCAATATTGGCGTTGTCGGTACTATGCTTTTTGCAACTTGTAGATCAATATGTTCCATTCTACTTGAAGTTATGTCTATCGAAAAGTTAAAGACTCCAGCTACTTTATAGTGATTTCAATAGGGGTTATAGTTGACGATTTCGAAGTTTTGCATACCATAAGACCTGAAACCATTAGGAACAGTCATCATTTTTACATATAATTTAGTTAATATTTCACACTATTGATTCTCACAAATGTTAGTTCCGAGAGTCTAAAAAATACCTCGAAAAACATGTTCAGCATTGGTCCATCTCTTGATATCTGCAAAAATTAGTATCTCCAATCACTTTAATAGTATTTCGCTGTTTGCATCCTTTAATATATTGTTACTTCATAACTTCAGGATTTAAACAAAATTATACAATTTAATCAAAAATGTATACAATATTTTAATACTTCAAAAATATATTGTTCTGACTGGTTCAACGTATATTAAGAGGGTAACCGTATCAAACCAGCTGATGGTAACATTATATGTCACAACAATTTGTTGTTGTTTTTTTTTCAAATCCATTTCCAAATAACAATTGAACTACATTTAAAAATAACGAAAAACAAGGGATAAACAAGAATGGCATAGCGGTAGAGATGAGATTTTATAAGAAGACCATGGAATCGAAAACAAGACTTTGGGATCAAAATAGATTTATCTTCTCTGTATGTTATTGTTTTTCAAATACCATGTGAGGGCATAAAACACTACGGAAAAATGGTCCAAATCTTGTTATCTCTTTATACACCCGATGGCACCAACTTTTGACTGTAAAATTTATTGTTTAAAGATTAAATAAACAAAAAATGTTTTTATTCGAACCAAAATATACGTGCACGTTTTATTGAAACATATTTTGAGTTTTTATCATGTTCTGGTTGGTATTTCACGATTAAAAAGCTGACAGCAAAAGAAGACTAAGGCATGCATTTGGCTGCCGGTTAACCTTATTAATAATCCTTGCTCAGAAGTATTATTATTGTTTGAAGAATAAATAAACAAAAAATATTTAAATTCCTACCAAAATATACATGAACATTACGTTTTTTGGAAAATATGTTGAGTTTTTATTCTGTTCTGGTTGGTACTTTGCGAATAAAATGTTGACATCAAGAGAAGATTATGGTATGTCCTCACATGAAATTTTAAAATCAATTTTATATAAAGAAGAAAAAAGGTGTCATCAAACCAAATCATACTTTCTTTTTTGTTCTTAATTTCCAAACCAATGTAGGCGAATTCATGCCTTAGTCTTCTCTTGCTGTCGACATTTTAATCGCTAAATACCAACCAGAATAAGATAAAAACTCATTTTTAGAGTTAGAGATTTACTTAAGTAGCACCTTTGAATTCAAAAGGCTTCGATGAAGAAAACCAGAATATTTTTGCAGTATGTGAGGAAATAATAACATCTGTAATATCAAATCAGTTGTTTGAGTAGAAAAAATAGATTTTATCGAAAAAAATATCTAAAAAATCATGGATAGAGAGGTATGTTGACGAGTATAAGTCTATATCACACAGTTAAGATTTTTCAAATAAATAAATTTAAAAACGCCTATGGCGTATAAAATTTAGTCAGAACAGGCTAACTAATAAGGATAGTCTACGAAAATTTAGAACAGACATTGCACTCAAGCCTAAATATGCTGGAAGGAAAGCAATTTTAAAACTTACATAAGCAGAGATTTCATAACAAAACTAATTAAAGGGTTTTGGTTTTGCATGGAAGTGTGCTTACAAACCAGTTGAGTTCTGCAGTAACGTTCTTTGGACAAATGAGAGTACAATGTTTCGAAAATATTTTTTTGTGCGTATTCTGCAACATGAAAACGAAGCATGAAACATGAAAACGAAGCCTCCGGTATGCCAAAAAGTTGATCATGGCTTGTGATGCTCGTAATCGCTTGGGTAACTTTGTATCGGTTGTCAGAAACTTTGACCATCAATTTTTATGCATTTTGAAGGACCACATACTGCCTTCTGGACAGAAATAAATTAGACGTCACTTTATTTTACAGCAAGACAATGCTCCCTGCCATCGGGATAAACTGATTAAGAAATATTTTAAAGATACAGATTTAAATGTGCTGATTTACAGACATAATATTAACCAAATTACAAGCATGTCTTTAATAGTCTTTAAGAATACGTATAAATATTTAAAATTTTGGGCCATTTTACGTGTTTCTGTAACAAAACGTATCACTCCTATGTCAAGTGGGCATATCCGTCTGTCACCCAATACTGCAGTGAAACGTGATGTTTGAATTTTACATCGTAAAATATTATTGTTTAACTTAGACTAACATTGGAAATTGCCTTTCCTCTGCCACTTTCGTTGACCATTGAAATAAATTCGTGTGTCGAATTTAAAAGTGTGTGTTCAAATATTATCCACATAAGACACATAAAGGTGTAACATAGCTCATATTACATGGTACAATAAGGAAGGTAGTCTCGCGCAATCATGTACTTAATTTGTTTTGCCTCATTATACCCTCCACCATAAGGTGGTGTGTATATTAAATTTGTCATTCCGTCTGTTGAAATCACGATAGAGATCGTAATATTTAAAATTGAATTCTGAAATTTTACACAGACATTGCTAATACGCCTACGATGTTTAGAATTGAAAATGGCATATATCCACGTCCACGTATTGGTGAAACTCCCATATAACGGTACCCCTAATACTTGGTATTTTGAAAATTTGGGCACGTTTTTTAACCGAATTGAATGTAATTCGGCATTTTAGATTCATATTATATATCACATTTCTAACATTGACGCACGTTAAATGGTAGCCCACATAATATGGTAACCCTCAATATGGGGATTTTTGACATGTTTTTTTCAATCAAATTGGCTGTAATTCGGTATTTTGGGTTCTCATCGGCTGTCAAATCTCACTACCAAAAAATATCAATATTGATCTCCGTTATTTTATAGCTCCATATATAACCCAATGATGTAGTTTTCATAGGGTACCGAATAATTTAGGGTACCGTTATATGGAGGCTATCGTACAAATGTTTGTCAAATTTATTGAATACCGTGTCCAAACACCCAAATGCCGAATAATGGGGCGTACCGTTATATGTGGGCAATTTGAAGTAAATGGTACACCAATCTCCCCAGGTTTATCGGATCGGAGACGAAATTATTTACAACGTACCATGTTGAATCTGGAATGATGTGTGTTAAATTTCCCTGAAATCGTTTAAAATTAGAATATAGTTCTCATATATTTATTCGGCCGATTTTTATTTAAATGGTACACTAAACACCCAAATCATGGCACTTCTATATAAAAACATATGACAGCATGAGACTAGATGCTGCCATATGTTTCCAATTTTTCCATAAATTTGCCTTTGACAGTATTCAGTTTCAAAATTTAATTAAAAATATCTTCCTCTGAAATGTATACATGTATACATGCGTATACGCAGCTCATGTGTTCACAGCCTAGCTAATTGAGCATAAACTTAAACGTTGTAGATAAATTTAAATCCTTTTGTATTTAGATCAGCAGTGCCCAAAATAGATCCCATGGGCTGTCGGTGTGTGTCAAAACTCTAACACACACAATGATAAAAATAGAAACATTTGAAAATAAAAAATATTTTCAAAATTGTCATTCATCTCTTTTTGTTTTCATACACTACACCGGAAAATAGGGATATTTTTGGCAAACATTAGTTCGGAACAAATCGAAATATGTGGCCGGGAGGGCAAAACAGAAACAAATATATCTTTATATGGGAAAATGTATCATCAACCGCTATATTTTCATTGAATATAAGGTTGTTTTCTTCCTTAAAATTTGAAAATAACATAGAAACAAAAAATTTGAAATTTTTTTATTTCAAACAAATAAAATCACAAATCTTGAATGTAATAGTGTGGACAGCCCTGATTTAGATATTACTCCTACATATATTTTTGTCCGATTTCTTAAAATTGTGCACCAAATGCCCAATGTTGTTTCGCATGGAATAATTATGGAAATTAATAATGGCAACTCTTTTTAATTTCTAACTCATATATCAATTTCAAGTAAAATGAAAAACTGACATATTTTCAAAAAATTTAACAATTTTTATTTTCTGAAGCTGTACATTGTTTAAAGATTTAACTCTGGTTGTTACAACTAATATTTCCCTACCTCTAGGGAACTTCAAAATATTAATAAATATAAATTATCATGCATGAGACTACCATGTAAAATCATGCCATGGTTGTTTCGATGAAGAAATTTTTGGGCAGCGCACATAGGGAAAATGATTATTACATACAGTGAGTGTAATAAGTATTTTGCCTCAATACAAATTTGACCAATTTCTAATATATACGCTCAAAGCCAGCATACTAAAGACGTAAAATGAATTATGTATGATGGGATATGTTTGTGGACATATTTAGATCGTATTTCTGCAAGAATCACTGCGAAAGACCTATTGGAATAACAAAATGGAGGTTTTGCAAAATATATCGCGAGGACAGGACCTTAAAAACTATTAAAACCAAAATCCGACAAACAAATTATTTAAAAAATATATCGCTAAACCGCATTTTTCTGACTTTAAAAACTTTATGGTCCATTAATATTGATCTAGGACGAAAATAGCAATAGCAGCAGATTCAAAGATATGAACGGTTTTGTGGCAATAGAAATACATCTTATTTCGAAAATAAATAGATCGACCAGTTTATGCACTGCTGTATTTTACTCGCAACTGATGGTGTTAAACGGATGTAAAATATTGAATGCGTCTTCGTCACCAGCTACCACAGTTTTTCAAAACGCAATAGTATTTGACGAAGAATGATGTTTTCTCCCAAATTCATGTACTGTTTGTAGTTTCTGTTGTTTTAGAACTGTTTATATCTTTGAATCTGACCTCCTTATTGCTATTTTCATCGCATATATTGGTTCCTAGATCAATATTAATGGACCATAAAGTTTTCAAAGTAAAAAAATGGGGTTTCGCGATATTTCTTTTAATAATTTGTTTGTCGGATTTTGGTTTTAATAGTTTTTAGGGTCCTGTCCTCGCGATATATTTGGCAAAACCTCCTTTTCATTATTCTAAACTTATTTGGCATGTTTTGAAGCCGCGACGACTATATTTAATATATTCATTTTGAGATTAGGACGAGAAATTAACAAATATTAAATGAAATATTGCTGGAGAATGTATTGAACGTACGTGGCTCCATCGAATAATCGGACAAGTGGTTGTCAGATATAATAATGCTATACATTTCAAAAAATTGTCTAAATGTGTATTTTTTTTCGCTTTTATTTACACATTATTTACTTATATTTCTGAACAATACAAAAAACAACAACTTTCCTAGTGATAACAGTAAATTTCGCCAGAAAAACAAAATTAACTCAATTTATTGTGTTCAACGCAAAATCGGACAAAGCAAAGTATCAATGTTAAAAAATGCAACAAATCGAGAAATTAATATTTAGTTGCATATCCTTTGTTGTCCGAACGGCCTGTAAACGCTTCGGTATTGATTTGACCAACTTCTGGCATACCTCCGGCTCTATGGAGTTCCACGATTCCAGTAAAGCCTCCTTAAGCTGTACTAAGGACTTAAATTTTTTTCATACATTCTCCTAGCTAATTCTTCCCAAAGATGCTCAATTACGTTAAGGTCTGGGCTCTGTGCAGGTGTTTGTATAAGTTTGGGGCAGTTATGGATCAACCAAAGCTTTGCAACACCTGATGTGTGCTTGGGATCGTTGTCTTGATAAAAGGCAAAGTTGTTCGCGATACCCAATTTGTCTGCACTTTGCTTTACATTTTAATTTAAAATGTTGAGGTAGACAAATTTGTCCATTTTACCATCAATAAAATGCAAATTGCCTACTCCCGCACTCGACATGCAGCCCAAACCATAACAGAACCTCCTCCGTGCTTAACAGTGGCTTTTGTATTCTTATGATTAAATTCAGCATTTGGCTTACGCCACACATACATCTTTCCATCTGACCCGTGCAAATTAAATTTGCATTCGTCAGTAAACAGAACCTTAATATAATGAAAACTACCAATAGAAAAAAATATATATGTTTAACTCTTTTTGTAATGTTCAGAATACATTTATATTAGAAAAACTTTTGTCCGATTATGCGATGGAGCCACTGTAAATGTGAAAAAATATTCGCAAAAAAATGCCGTGGTTTATTGAAATCGTCGCCAAATCTGTTTTAGTATGTGGTTACCCGCAGTGGTAACTATAAAAAGACAAAGCGTGTGTTGTATAAGGATTTTTTCAAAAATGATAATAAAAACAAAATACTTTTTTGTGATTATCATTTTTGCGTTGGTATAGATTTTGGCCGATATCTTCTAGACCAATAGGTCTTTCGCAGTGATTCTTGCAGAAATAAGATCTAAATATGTCCACAAACATATCCTATCATAAATAATTCATTTAACATCTTTAGAATGCTAGCTTTAGGTGTATATATTAGAAATTTGTCAAATTTCAAAAACTTCCTGTATATCTCATAGAAATCACATTTATTGTAAACAAAATCAAACCAACATCCCCGGAAAACAGTTATCCTAATGGATAAGCCATTACGAAAATATTTTCTAGCAGCAACTTCGTTAGCGAATGTAGGAAATTTTTTAAAATGAACTGGAAAACAATCCACACATTAATATCGACCATAGATTAAATTTGAGTACCATTTAGTACCGAATTTCATGATTCGAGCTCTAAAGTTCACCAAAATCCAAATTTTACCAAATTTTCTATTTATCACACATTATATCCCCAACAATTCAAATTGTACCCACAATTCAAATTTAGTACACAAAACCTCAAAACATTAGGTCCACCCACAATTCAAATTTCTAAAACTTCCTACTTAACCCAAACCAACATCCCCACAGTTATCCTAAATCTAAGTTTCAGGATTTGAACTCTACCGGTTCACCCACAATTCAAATTGTACCAAATTTAGTACACATTAGTACAATTTTCCAAAACTTCCTACAAACCCCAATCATACACCCCCACAGTGATCCTAAATCCAATTTTCAGGATTCCAACTCTATCGTTTCACCCACAATTTAAATTGTACCAAATTTAGTACACTTAGTACACATTTCTAAAACTTCCTACATACCCCAACCCTACACTCCCACAGTTATCTCAAATCCAAGTTTCAGGATTGCAACTCTATCGGTTCACTCACAATTCAAATTGTACCAAATTTAGTACACATTTCTAAAACTTCCTACATATCTCAATCTTACACCTCAACACTGATCCTGACTCCAAATTTCATGATTCTAGCTCTATTGGTTCAGCTAAAATTCAAATTGTACCATTTAGGACCCATAAGTATTTTTTTCTTAAACTACATCCTGACCCCAATTTTTCCCGCTCTATAGGATCACCCAAATGCAAACTGTACCGATTATAGTACGATTTAGTACTTTTCGTCCACATAAGAAACAAATTTCCAAAACTACGTTCATATCCGAATCCTACACTCCGTCCGTAATTTTAATTTCAAATTCCAGGATTCCAGTTCGATTTGTATCTCCAAATTAAATTTGTACTAAATATAGTACCATAAAGTACTTTTCGTACACATGAGTACACGCTTTCAAAACCATCTCCTTAAATGGACCCTACTTCTCAACTTAATTCACACTCCAAATTTCATGTTTTTAACGCTATCCGTTCACATGCTACAGAATTGTACCAAATTTAGTACATTTTCGTACTTTTCGGATAGTTATAGTTCGAATTTCCAAAAAACAAATTTCAGAGTTCTAGCTCCACCGGTTCGCCAAATACAAATGGTATCACTTTTAGTACTTTTTACTACTTTTCGTACCATTCTAGTACGAATTTCCAAAAACCCAACCTTGTCTGTCATATTTGGACTAAGAGTGACCCTCAACCAAAATTTCAAAATTCTAGCTTCAGCCGTTTCGTTTGGGCGTTGATGAATCGTTAAATCAGTCAGTCAATCACTTTACTCTTTTATTAGTACAGATTAAATTTCTACCAAATATACTTTTAAAAAACCTATGTCATGTCCGAAGATCGATCCACTCCTTCTGGTACAAACATTCAAACATATATTTCCATAGAAATGTCTGATACCTCCCAACCAGGGACGATTTGGTCCGTTTGACGAATTTTCGACAGTCAAAAAGTTGTAAACGTCATATACCTGTAGAAAATGTAATAAATGTATAATCGTCATTTATTTTAAATTTTTTCACCATATAAATTTATTTTCAAGAATATACAATATTTAAACATATTTCTAGCTATTACATATTGCAGCCCTACCTAAAATTCAACTAGCTCGTCAGACGTTATTCACCCCAAAAGTAAAACACACGTATTTATATGAATGTTACCGAAATAGGTCGACGTACGAATTTTCAAAGTTGAACAAATTCAGCTATGACAGAGCGTAGTTTTGTTTTTTTCTTTTGTTGAAAATAAAAACGAAACAAAAAGAAAATATGAATTTTTCAAAACGAATATGACATAATTGGACACATTTTATAAAGTTCGCTAAGAGATATGGACTCGACGTATTTGGGTAATACGGCCGTACACAACATTTCGCCATAGTGGTGAAGTTGAATACTTTTGGATTTTAGGTAACGTTGTTAGTCCCAACAAAAAAGTCTAAGCTCTTTTGAAAAGAAAATTTTGAAATATTATAGGTCTGTTTCAGTACTTTTTTAATAGTGAAACTAGTAAATGAGCGAACTGTCAAAAATGAGACTCACATTCAATTTTTTGGAAAAAGTACGGGAACGGAAAATTTTTTATTTGAGTAAAAACGTCAAACTTAAAAAACATTGAGCAAGCAATCAATACATAAAAACAAACGACTGTTAAACGAAAAAATAATTATGGAAGGAGGTAATTATATTTTAATTCGTTAGATTGTATTATTTTTTATTTATATAATTAATTGCACATGGTATTGTAGAATATTTGGAATGGGAGTTCTCACCGACAAAAAGTCCAGGGAAGCAAACATGGCTGGAGACTCCCATTAGAATGATGCTTACCCTTGTGGAGGAACTTATGCCAAAAGTGGGAAAGTCGGCCTTTTTAAAAAGTAAGAAAAAACTTTGGCAAGTTATAGCAGAACGTCTGGAACATTCTGGGTAAGTGATTTAGTAGTTATTAGCTGGTAGATATTTGTTAAACAAAAATCTGCGTGGTTTTAGATAAGTAATACTTGTAAGAGTATTATTCCTTTGTAGGTACATACAAACAAATTAACATGTCCATTCGAACAGTAAGTATTGAGGAATGATGAGTTTAAACCATTTATTTGTTTCATCTTGTAATGGTGATGTCAAATATGGTAGAAGTAGTTGGTCGCTGACATTAATTTTATTTCAATTTTTTTTAGAACAGGGAAAATCTTTTGGGAGATAAAAAGTCACTGAACCCCGAATATGTGATTGACAGTGAAAGTGTCGTTGGAATTTCGAACAACAAACAGGATTCACTCGAAATTTTGGACGATAGTGGTAAGAATTTGATTATTTATATATTCTTAATAGTTTAAAAGCCTGCCCCTGCCAGGAGTGTTTTTCATCGTTTGTAATATGTTTGTACCCTCGACAATATTTTGCATAGAGCTGTATTTTTTCTGCAAGGAAGTCAAGTTCGAGTATTGGCTGTGTTATATAACGTTTTTCAGCCTAATAGGCTGCAATTTAGTACTAATTGGGTAGCATAGCCCCCTTCAGAAAATATATCAATATTGGTCCACTTTTTATAGTAGCCCCCATTTGAGCACGTTTATCAGTCGATTGGGCTGTAATTTCTATCTTCTATTTTCCCCTTGATACGACAGACGTAGCGACTTTGGTGTATCATTTAAATGAAACCGGACGAAATTATATATAAGAGCTGTATTTAAATTTGAACCGATCATCACCCATAGGAGTTGTCTTTGTGGCTATATATTGGTTTCATCGTAATTAGATAATAAATGCGGCCTGTGGTGTATGGTTTACAAATGAATCTTACGACAGCAATGGGGCATATGAACTATACGTGCACCGAATTGCATCCTTTTGTGATGTCGGACGGTTTCAAAAATCTGCGGAATGAGAGCGGGACCTACATTCGGACAAACAACGAAATTATATACATAGAAGATAGTTGACCCTAATTATTATTATATAAAATATATCGCAGCGAAATACATGTATATATAATGTGCTTTTATTGCAGATAACATCCCAACATGTTCTAAAACGCTGGACAAGAATAAAGGTATGAACTCGTGTTTATTGTAGGCATATTAACATATTTCAGTTGCTGTTTCAGAGAAGGAGAACAAGAATCCAAAGAAAAAGGCTGTCAAAATATTGAAGGAAATAGCTGCATCTTCAAAATAAAGAAAAAAGCAACGAGAGAGAAAATAGCATTACGTGAAATAATCGCTACTCATTTATGCTGCAGAAATGAAAACTAGATATTACTTTAATTTCATTTTATAAATTTATAATTTTTTATGCATGTAATATACATCAGTTATATATATATATATATATATATATATAGAATAAAGTTGAACGTGTTTGACTAAATTATAATTAAACTAAAACGTACAAATTATGTAAATAATTTATTTAAATTAAGATGTACCCGCATAACGTCTTTTTCTGGTTAGTAGAGATCTGTATAGAAATACAAATTACAATTAAGAAATGTATATTTAATATTAGCTTCTTTACTTACAATATTTGATTAATAATCAGTCAGATTTTTAAGGCTCCTGTAATATTTATATATTTTGAACAGATTTTGTCGACAACGCTCCAATTACTTCATTTATGGAAACTTAAAAAATAGAAAATTAAATTAAGAGTAAAATTTCTAAATATTATGTTTTGATTTTTTAGAAAAGAAGTAAACAAGTGTCAGTCGATATTGCCGACAGATATATACACTCAGCTAATGGATGAAATCGGATAATACATCCGTTTTCTATGAATTACAATTTTATAATTTACAAGTTTTTAAAATGTTGACCCTTTGTGGGGAAGATACCAGGAGGGCTTCTTCGATCTTGATTTAGGATTGGTAAAACTATTACGATGTGCAAAGTTTGAATGAAATCACTTACTCCCTTCGAGAGTTATCGTGCGCTGCAGCCAGATGGACGGTCGGACATTTTTAAATCGACTTCTTAAACGGATTTTGGTCCGATGAAGCGCATTTTTGCCGTAGCAAAGTGTATATACTTTATTAGCCATAAAACTGAGGGTATTAATATGCTCTACAGCTCTTCTATTAATAATTCTTTTAGATTGTCTATAACAGATCCCTTGAGCTCATTAAGGATTTTTTTTTTAAATATTAAAATTTTATTAATTTCAATTAATTAATTATTTTTTATTTATTTAATACCCATACCCAGATAAAGCTGAAAAAATAAATTCTATATTAAAAAGAAATCAGTGGAATGTTTTATGTTTCAATAGGAAATGCTGCAAGATGATAGTCTTTGTCAGGCAACTGAGTAGAAATGTAGTATAGATGATTTATTACTTTTTTGTGGGTATTTATTTAATTTTACATGTGTTAGGTTTTGGGGTAACTCAACTTCATATTGGTTGTAGAAAAATGTTATGTAAGTTTTGGTAGAATGCTAGATAAGTTCTTAATATTAATGCCTTTGTAGTTTCTCTTTTAATATTCAAAACAAATTTCAGAAGGAAATTTTTTTGTTGAAATTATATACGGAAATGTGTGCTGCTTATGATATGATATATTCAGAATATAAAGGATTATCATTTTACATTACTTACTAGCTTACAATTCTTGCAATTGCTGGCATAAAATATCTCTTACTGCATTATAGGAATTAACACCATACTCTATGACAGTGTTATCTTCAGTTTCACAAACGACATCTTCAAATATCATGTCGTTCGTATCTGCAAGGTTATGCAAAACGCAACAAGCTCTTACAAAATGGCGTAATTTTTCAATGCCTCTCAATTTGCAGTAATAAAGCTGTCTAAATCTTTGTTTCAATATTCCAAACGTGTGTTCAATTTTAACACGACCAGAGCTCAATCTCATGTTAAACGGTTTTTTAATATTTGTGAGATGTCCGTTGTCTCTATATGGGATTACAATATTTTTATTGCATGGGTATGCAGAGTCGCCAAGAATATAGTAATCTATACATAATATAGTATGTAAAAATAAATAACTATAAAGGAAATATAAATACCTTACCTCCACATTTACTCTCCAGATTTTGAAAAATCGGCGAATTTTGCAGAACCCAACTGTCATGCGAAGATCCAGGGTAACCAACAAAAATGTTTATACATTTTCGTTTCTGGTTGTAAATTCCTTGAAGTTGAAGGGAAAAGCATACTTTTCGGTCAATATATTAATTTCTTGAATTCCTGTGAGGGTCAATAATTATGTGGGTTCCATCTATACATCCTAAATTAACAGGAGAGAATATACAAATATTATATCTTTTTGTTTATGTACCACATTAGAAACTCACCTATTGCTCCAGAAAATCCACATTTTATCTTGAAATATTCGCTTGATAATGATTTTTCCTCTGCAGTAGGCCATTTTATGACCTGCGGGCTTAAAGCACTCAAAAAATATGCTACTCTTACAATAACTCGACTTACAGCCGAAATGGTAACATTAAATCTATCTGATAAGTCTCGATAACTGCATGCTTCATGACCAGCAAACCATAAAAATATCGCAAAGTGGTCATCGCTGGAGAGCCTTTTGTCTGCCCGAAGTTTTTTATACTGATCACTGTATATGATGCAATCACACTGATCCTATAATTAGGTATCGAATTCCGTTTACCTGTAAAATTTAATTGAAAATTACTTACATTTTAAGGCATATTTCCCCCTTATTGACGACATTGGAATTACAAATTCGCTGGGATGATGAAAACCTTCCAGCATATTCAATAAAATGTCATACATTTGTAATTCCGCTTGGAACATTTCATATATGTTGGGCTTACATTTTATATATTTCACCAGACTTTCTATTAATTCATCTGAGTCACCATGAAACCAGTCTTCATCACTACTGGACTCATCGATTGTTGAAAGAAATAAATCATTGTTCATTTTTCCACAATTGTCGTTTTTTATTTTTGTAAATTATTCACCTTTTTGTAATTTAAATATTTTTTCTCTGACGCTATTGTTCTTTTTCTGCCAAAGATATGTCAAAAAAGAAATTTGAAACATTTACACATTTTACTCGGCCAAATTTGTCGAGTAAAAACTTTACAAAGAGAATGCCATTTTGGATTGTGTTCTCTTAAAATTGCTTGAATGTTTTACTATTTTTTGGGTACAGGAACGGTTTTTGTGTAAAAAGTTGCAAAGTTGCAAAAAGTTGTTGGAACGGAACTTATATGGGTTTCATCATGACATGATTATACAAGGTAGCCTCATTCTGTCACATGTTTCCCATTTTTTCATAAATTTGCCTTTGACAGCATTAAGCTTTCAAAATTTAAATTAAAATGTCTTGCTTCGAAATGTACGCAAATCATGTGTTTAGTGGCAAAAATGGCTAAATAATTAATATTTATAAATATTTTGAATTTCTCGGCCTCTAAAACTTATAAATATAAAATGTAACAACCATTTTCAATCTTGGGAGCAATGTTCAGCTTTAGAAAATATATTTTGTTTAATTTATTGAAAATATGCCAATCGATATACATACAATTTTATGGAAATTATTTTTCATTTTATTATATCCGTCACCACACTGTGGTACAGGGTATTATGTCTTTGTACATATGTTTGTAACAGTCGATCCGTCCGTCTGTCTGTCCATGTTAAATTGTAAACAAAGTTAAATTGTAAACAAAGTGGATGAAAATTAGCATACGTCACTCATTTGGCCTAAGGATGAACCCTATTGAAATGGGGAAAAATCGGTTCAGATTTAGATTTAGCTCCCATATATTTTTCAGATTTAATGTAAAGTTTAATGAAATCGGTTCAGATTTAGATATAGCTCCTATATATATATATAAGTCCCTGTATATGTGTGTTAACTTTCTGAAAATCGGTTCAGATTTAGATATTGCTCATATATATATATATATATATGCTCGAAAATTGGTACAGCTTACTAAATTAAGATCACAATGATGTGTGCTAATTTTCATAATATTGTACTGAATTAGGCCTAGAATGGTTCGTGTTACGTTTCCTGAAAACAAGTTCAGATTTAGATATAGCTCCTATATATATATTCTTCCGATTTAATGTAAATGGTGTACAAAAGTCCCTATATATATTTCGATTTGCACGAAATTTGGCATATTGTACTGAATTATATCGTGTTACGTTTCCTATATATATTTTCTTCCGATTTAAAGTAAAGGGTGCACCAATGTCAATATATATCTTTCGAAATTGTGTACCAAAGTCCCTATGTTTCTTTCTGTTCAGTGTGCTTTTGTACCTGAGCACCTCATATACAACATGAATGTTGTTGTTATTGAATGCCATTAAAACAAAAAAATGTTTGTGTACTTTTTGTAGTTCATTTCGTTCGTTCGAAAAGAAGAATGTTCAGCGAAACACAGCAAATATGTCAGCGAAAAGAGGAGGGGCTTTGGAAACGGGAAGTAAAACCAACATAAGCATTTTTAACTAAGGAGGCCTTAGCTATTCCATAGGAAGGCATTCAGGACTTCGGTTTAAATTTGCATTAAACGCGCCTGAACAAAGAATGTTTACCTGCTTCTGTTGGTCAAGATGTTCCGCATTTTTAAGGTACCGCTTTTATAAGCCAGACCAAAAGCCAGAATCAACGTTCTCAAAACGACTGCTTGCGAATGCATCTTGAAAGCTGGTGGTGAAGTATTCGCCTTCCATTAACTGGATTTGAAGCCGATCGCTGATTCTTGATATAAGGCAAACGCACCGCTCGCATTGCTTGCATACATTCCGGGAAGGCAATTGGTTAATGAGAAGTCCTCCAGCTTTTCTATAAGAATACCTCCAGCTCTTCCATAAGGAGATCCAGATAGAACACTAACCCTTTTATATAAGAACATCTCTCCTTTAATAAAACACATTTAGCACTTCTAAAAAACAGCGTTCAAGCAACGAAACTAATTTTAGCTGTGTTCCCAAACCTGCAATATAGTACTATATTGTACTAGTTTTGCAATTTGTGCTAGAAAAGCGTTCCCTTACGCTGAAAACTAGGAAAATTTTGAGTTAAATTTAAGAGAGTTAAAACCAAAATGGCGTTCTCTTCTCCTATTTTCTGCAAGACCAATTTGGCTAGCACGAAATAGTAAAGGCAGTAAATTATGAATTTGACATTTGATTGCCAGAGATATACAGTCCGAAATAAAGCACATAAAAGTTAGCGCTTCAACAAAAGGGACACACGCACAGACGTACACACAATAGCTTAAAAAAAAACAAACAAATAAGAAATTTAAAAATGGACAAACAGATTTTTTATTCTCTTTTGGAGGATAGCGAAGATGAATGGCTGGCAGAAGATTCAGATGAAGATACTATAGAAAGAAGACCTGGGTTGGGAACGTGCATCATCAAGTTCTATTGGTTAATCGTACTAACCAATGTGTGTACACTGGCCCAAAATATCTTGGGCTTATGTCAAGTTTAGGGGATCCACTTGGATCGCTTTGACATTTTTACAGTAAGTAGTCTCGGTGAACTGATTACAGTGATATGTATTTTATGGGGAGAAATGCATACTTCCCGAGATATGGGCCTTGAAAGTTTGGAGAGTATGTTGTTTTATTCAGCCGTTTGACTATTTCCAGCAAGGTAATATGAGTATGGTTTGTGCTTTAAAACTAGATAAAGAATATATCATCATAATGTATATACAATCTAAAAAAAGAATTTGGATTGCGTAGCCATATATGCGCTTTTCCATATGTGAAAAGGTTGTTTTAAACAAAATATGCTCCGAAATTTCAAGGCCAATGTCTCGGGAAGTATGTATTTCCACACATGAAATGTATATTACTGTAGTCAGCACAAGGAGGGCTACTTACGGTAATCATTTCAAAATGATCCGAGTGGAGCGCCTAAACATTAACATTATGGGAGCGTCCAGCCAAGTAAGGCTTTCCGGACTTGGAGTCGTCGGAAACTCCACTTCCAAATATTCGATAATGTTTTCATTTAAATTATACAAATAAACAATAAATATTAATATTATCAAAATCACACAATGGACGCCGTTTAACTTTTTGTTTCTTTGTGTGATATGGTTAGGTTTCTGTAGTTTTTATTTGTCCTTAATAGATGAAATTTTTGATTTTGACGTTTCTTTATGTTTTAACTATTTTTCGTTCCTTTACTTTTTGCGCAATTCTTGTATGTGAGAGTAATTTTTGATAGTTCGCTCTTTTACTAGCTTTGCTATCAAAAAGTACGGGAACGAACCTTTTATTTCACTGCCATATGTATTTTTTATGTTGAATCGCGTTTGAAAGATGAAGACGTAACTGCTTAAAAAGTACCATCATTTCTGAAAATATTTGAGGTTATTGTTAACTGATTAATACATATTGAATGACTTACCTCTGGGTTCTTTCTGTTTTATAAATGACAAATATATATGTATTTGTCACATATACATATTTATAAGGTATGTCAAAATCACTCAGGGTTGTCAAAATAAAAAAAAATGTAGTCATATGTGAGCATGAGATTACCTTATTTGTTGTATCAACTAAAGAGCCGAAGTTTTTCCGATTGTCACACAATATTGTACAATGAACTGTAGTTAATCTCTGGCAAGTCTTGTTGAAATCGGTTAAGATTTTGATTTAGCTGCTACATATTTATTTTCGTCCGATTTTATTCAAAATTTTGCACAATGTACCGAAGTTAGTATAACATAGAAGTTAGATATAAATGCTGCACCAAACTCCCCAGGTGGGTCCGATTGGCACAAAATTTTGCACAACGTACTGAAGATACTACAAAATAACGTGTGGCAAGTTTTGTTGAAATCGGTTCTGATTTAGATATAGCTCCTATATAAAGTTTCGTCCGATTTTAAGTAAAAGATGCACCAAAGACGCAACGTTAGGCCGTTTCCTACAAAATTTTGCACAACTTACAGAAGTCAATATAACCTAGGGTGTAGAAAGTTTTGTTGAAATCGGTTCAGATTTGGATATATCTCCCATATATATTCTCCCGATTTTAAGTAAATGATGCACCAAGAACTGAAATTAGTATAACCTAACCTGTGACAAGTTTCGACGAAATCGGTTTAGATTTCGATATTTTGCTTTAAATTGATTTACATAATTTTGTCCCATTGTAAGAAGCAACATTATATCTGACCAAATTTCCGAATGACATGTTTAATTTCATGTTAATGATCCTGCAAAAATGCGACGTCTGTCAGGATTCCATCTGTTGAATATACCCAAAGTGGGGAAGGGTATCATATAGTCGGCCCTGTCCGACTTTACTACTTTTCTTAATAGTTTGAAATTGGGAATCCATATTAAAAAGGGTTGCGATTATCAATTTCTCAAATGAGACTACATTCCATAATTATGAAGTGAATATTAAATTTGTCTTTCCCTTTCCAACATTGGAGAAACCAGAATTTATACGTAATAAATTCTATATCTAACTGAACTGAAAAATATGTGTTTAATTTCAAAACATATATTTCGTTGGATTACTATCCAATTAATTTGTAGCTAATTGTTGTGCAATTTGTCTACGTTAGAATTTGTTACTACCCTTTGTGCTTGAAGGACTGTCAAATTCTAACGAGTTTTTAGCGCCGCTTTGCAGCATATACGCTAGTTACTTTGTAACTATGGTTAATTCGTTTTCGTTACTTGGATTACGTTCACACACTACCACAACAAAGGTAATAATATTATTTTCAATAATATTACAAACAATTATAAATAAAACCCCAAAGTCAATATTGACAAAATTCTAAACCCCAATTTGTTTTTATTTTTTCTTTTCTTTTATTTACGTTGCTACACAAACAATATGGACGTACACAGGGAGCCCCCGAAAAATTTAAATTTTTTGCCAAAAAAGTTATTAGAATTAGAATTCACATAAGTTTCCCGATATATATATTTGCATTCTACGTGTGGGTAATGTGAACGTATGATTAGTTATTAAAATATTGTGATTATGTTGGCATCTCTGTCCATTCTGGTGAAAGCTTGAATACAAATATAAATCTGTTCAATGAGAATAACCATATTAAGTGTGTCTAAGGTGAGTAGCTTCAGTTTTCTAAATATTTGTTACATAAAATAAATTTGGGACTCACCACTTTATACCGAGAATGAAAGCTAATACCATGGTACAATAATACAAGGTAGGGCAGCTTGAGGTGAATAACAAAAAAGCAACTATGCACGTGTGGCCTCTTCTGCCAAAAATTAAATAAATATATGCAACAAGTGTTTGTGTTTATTTGACATTTTTTCAACACAAAACTAAAAACGTGAAAAATGAATGAAAGGTTATGATTTCTTCACAAAATACAGTAGGGAATACCATAAAATGTTTGATTCATCCATAACAAAGTAATTACTTCCAGACGAACGTATTAAAAACTTTATTTTCGCTTCAATTAAACTTGAATATATTTCAATTTATTTTGAATTTATTTGACATTGTATTCTAAACAATACACACACATACACAAAATATATATTTTGATTTGATTGAACAAGCCACCTTGAGAAAAAATTGTAATCAGTTGGTAGCTGTGCCCTACCTTGTAATAATTGTACCATGGCTATTACAAAACGTATAGAACACATTTGGTGTTTTCCAGTGCTTCTTTATTGTAGATCTAGTAAGAGGGAAACCATAGACTAATGAATGTATAGACGACGAAATGCTCTCACCAGTCCTCTCTGAATTGAGTCTGCTGAATGCGCTACTCAATTTTAAATGCTGATTTACTTA
This sequence comes from Musca vetustissima, assembly GCF_032173495.1. Lineage (NCBI taxonomy): Eukaryota > Metazoa > Arthropoda > Insecta > Diptera > Muscidae > Musca > Musca vetustissima. The sequence goes on from NW_026877568.1 coordinate 164,348, forward strand.
AATGTTTGAACCTTTTAATTTGGAATGCCACTGAATATAGTTAGCTTTAAGCAAAAACTATATCCTCAGATAAAAACATTTAAGAAAAATAGGCCATGTCCCCCCAAAAAACTTTTTTAAAAATTTTTGAGTTTTTTTTTATTTTGAGTCACTTGACCGCGCATTTTTTGAGTATTTCGTCGTCCATATCTTCAATGTTTTTATCTGAGGATATAGTTTTTGCTTAAAGCTAACTATATTCAGTGGCATTCCAAATTAAAAGGCATTTAAAATTGAGTAGCGCATTCCGCAGACTCAATTCAGAGAGGACTGGTGAGAGCATTTCGTCGTCTATACATTTATTTGTCTATGCTTTTAGGTTCTGGAACGGAACTATTATGGACAAACAAGTCTCCGATATATTGAAATAACAAAAGTATAAAGACGTAGATAATCCGATTGAGGCAAATTTGATAGTGCTTAGAAAATGTATGGAGATTATACTTAAAAATGCAACATAAATGAGTCCCAGAATGCAGAACGTGTTAAAAATATAAAATATTACAAAAAAATAGGAGAATACATCTAGAAGTCTACTGTTAAAAAAGTGAAAAGTGCTGCATTCTTTTGGATTTTAGCGGATGAAACGAATCTATAGAAAAGGGAAAATGGTTTGATTTAATTTGGATTTATTTCTAAAAAACAAAAGTAATGGATGGTAGATCAAACCATTCTTATTACAGTCATCTATACGTAGAGTTAATGGTATATCAACACTTATACACATATTAGGTATTAAAGAATGAAATTATACTTCTGGTTTAGGTTGTTGAGCTGAATTTCTATCACAGAATTGTAAAATTAGATTTTCTTCGCTTTCAGACTATTAATCAGGACATTGTCAAAACATATCGCTCATTAGCTGCAAGAAAGGCGTAACTCAAAAAACGTGATTTTCGAATTAATGATGCACGATTGTTTGCCTTAATAGATATCTTACACACTCTAATTGTAGAAGTTCCTCTGTTCGATATAAAGTGTGAGTAAAATAAAGACTTAAAACGCATCCTTATGTCTGCCTTGCAGCAAATGAACGATATGATCACAAACATTTATCAGTTGATATGTATCTATCTATACTAATAATATAGCAAAGGATTTTTTAGACATTCGAACTATAAGTATGCGAAAAGTACTAAAATGTACTAAATTTGATACAATTTCGTAGCATGTGAATGGATAGAGCTAAAAACTTGAAATTTGGAATACGAATTAAGGTTGAGAAGTAGGGTCGATATAAGGAGGTGGTTTTGAAATCGTGTACTCATGTATTCGAAAAGTTTTATATTTGGTACAATTTTTAATTTGAGGTACAAATGGAGCTGGAATCCTAAAATTTAAAATTAACAATACCGCTGGAGAGTAGGATTAGAATATATATGTACGTAGTTTTGGAAATTTTGTGTTTATGTGTGCGAAACGTACTTAATCGTACTGTATTTAGTACAATTTGGATTTGGGTGAACCGATAGAGCTGGATTCTTGACATTTGGAGTTAGAATCATTGTTGGGGAGTAGGATTATGGTATGTAGGGAATTTGAAAATTCGTACTAATGTGTACTATATGGTACCAAATTTGGATTTGGGTGAACCGATAGTGCTGGAATCTTGTCATTTGGAGTTAGGACCATTGTTGGGGTAGAATTGAGCTATTTAGGAAGTTTTGGAAATTGCTACTAATGTGAACTAAAGTTTGTGCAATTTAAATTTTGAGTGAACTGATGTATGAAGTTTTGGAAATTTGTACGGATTTGGGTGAACCGATAGATCTAGAGTCATAAAATTTGGAGTTAGGGTTATTGTTAGGTTGTATGATTGGGATATGTAGAATGTTTTGAAATTTGTACTAATGTGTACAAAATGGTACCAAATGGTCTTGAAATTTGAATTTAGGATGACTGTTGGAGTGTAGGATTGGGATATGTAGAAAGTTTTGGAAATTCTTACTAATGTTTACTAATTGGTACCAAATTTGGATTTAGGTGAACCGATAGAGCTGGAATCTTGACATGCGGAGTTAGGATCAATGTTGTGGTATTGGATTGGGGTATGTAGGAAGATTTCCAAAACTTCCTACTAATGTGTACTAAACGGCACTAAATTTGGTACAATTTGGATTAAAAGTTAACCGATAGAGATGAAATCCTGAAATTGAGTAATAAGACTTCCATTGAATTGCATGATGCAGGTAGTAATGGAAATTTGTACTTATGTGTACTATATGGTAAAAAATACAAATTGAAACAAATTGGATTTAGGTGAACCGATAGAATTAAGATTGGGTATGTGGAAAGTATTGGAAATTCGTATTTATGATTGTTAAAGTAGGTAGTTATGGCAAATTATATTAATGTTTATAAATTGGTACTTAATTTGGATTTGGGTGAAGCTATATAAATTTTATTTTTTCGAAATAAGTATTACAAAAGTAAAAGGGTAAACAATTACACCAAATTTAGTATAGTAGTACGTTTACATTAAACCGGATTTCGTTAACCCAGTGGGTTTCAATTGTCAATTCCATTGCCTATTTGTCAAATAAATCCACATAAAGTAGATTAACCCTGCAAAAAGTTCTAAGTAAATGCCGTTGAGGGCTAGATTTTTGTTGCGGTCAGGATTGGTGTGTAGGGTTGAGATATGGAAGTAGTTTTGGAAAAATGTACTATAAGAGAACATAGGTACAAAATAGTTATAAATTCTATAATTCTAAGTGACACGAAATTACTAATACACCTTAGTCTGTTTTTACACGGTTTTGATATAATACGGTTTGAAAATTTAATATTTTTAATTTTTTTTACACGATTTTATTCCATTTAGCACGATTTGAAATTTTATGTACTTAAGTTTTTTTGTCAAATTTAATTTTTCGAAGTATGTTCATATCACAAAAACAGACTTAGGTGAAAAAACAGACTTAGGTGTACTACAAACGCTGTCATGCTTGCCCTATGGTGTGTGGGGTTCTTAAGGTTATCAGGAAGGCGAATTCAATTTCAAAATTTGAAAATGATAAATGAAAAGTAAAAATTGGTTTAGTTTTTATATATGCAGAAGGATGTAAATTTTGTTATATACTTCATGCAATATGCATTTCTTTCCCATTAAAAATACCCCAAAAAATACTCAAGTTTTTTGATATGTGACAAAATTTAAAAATGTTAGAAACAACATTTTCAGAAAAAAAGTAAAAACATGATTTAAAAGAAAATGCTATGGGTTCTTAACATATTCAGGAGAAAGAGAATATTTTTTCTATTTTTTCGAATTCGGTTAAGCGAAAACGCCTAATTTCAGAAAATTTTTTTCTTAAGGGAACATCGGAATCCGAAAATTCCAATGGTGTTAGAAAGAGTACATGTCTGGCTCTCGTATGAACTAGGGTTATTGACTTCGCTCTAAAACTAACAAAATGGCGGAACTTTGAATACATTTTTTTGGAAAATCGCCGATTTTTTACCAAAAACCAAGTTAAAAAAACAAGGAAGATCTTCACCGATTGACTTTATCCTAGTTCATACGATAGCTATACACTCACAGAGAAACGTGTAAAAATTTGGAATCGATTGCGTTATTAGTTTTTGAGTTATCGTTCCCGCCATTCACAAAAGAGAAAAGCGTTTAAACGAAGTTTTCAATCAATATCTGAAAAATCGTGAAATTTGTAAATCATATTGTTACGAATATAACTTTAGATTTAAATTAATTTAGATGAATTCCGTTAATTTAAGAATTTGAATTGTAACGGTAAATTTCTACTACGCAGTTTATTCGAATACTTTCACAACAACAACTACTGTATAGATTTTTCTACATCCTTCCATTTCCTCTTTCATTGTCTATTTTGTTATTGACGTACAATTCTTGTTAAACGTTATCATTGGCGATCGCTTAATTCCTCTTTCTTTGTTACCTCCTCGTCTGTATACGTGTTGTTGTTATTGTTCACTCAATGTAAGTTTGTATGTGTTTGTTGCATTGGTAGATTGTTCGTAATCTAGGTGTTACCAGATCGTCTAGAAACTTCTGTAGCAACAGCAAGGCTCATATAAATAGGGTAAATGGCAAGGCAGTTAGTCAGTTGTGAATCAGATCGCGAATTGAAACAGTCAAGTAACGTAACGTGCAAAGTAAAGTTGTGTCAATAAAATCATTGTAATAATCGTAATCAGAAAGAACCCGCGTTTTATTTAGTACGAACTGTATTGGGAAATAAAACTACGTCTACACGGGATTAAGTGAAATCCAAGAACGTAACAATATTATGAAATGAATTGAGTAAGAAGTTATTTTTTTCGTAGACATTTTCTTAGATGGTTGGAAAAATGTGCAACATAATTTTAGGGTTGCACATAAAAATTTTAAAAAACTAAAATTTACAAACATGATTTTTTTCTCTTAAACGATTTTTTTGCTCATTTTATATATAATTGTGTTTTTGCAACAAAGAAGTCCTTCTCTTATACAGATTTTCAATTAACCGTTTTTTCTTTTAAGCGAAGTAGAGTGTTTGAAAATCCATCCGAAATATTAGTTTAAAATGTTTAGTTTCAATTAACGCCCGTATGTACATGGCATAAGATGTTGACCGCAAACAGTAGCAGCATTGCCAATAAATACTATCAATTCATATTGACAACACTGTTATGTCAGTTTTGTTTGCTTTTTGCTTGTCATTCGTGGAACAAAGTGAAAAGAAACATTCCCATCCATTCAAAACAAAACGAGAGTAAAACATTTCTTCAGTTCTTTTGTGCGGCGTTTGCTAAAAAAAGTTCGTTCTGTCGTTGAAGAAAAAAACTCGAAAGTTTCTGCGAGTTAAATTATTTGCCATTAAATAAAGGGAAATAATTTGCGATTGGCGTCAAAGGGTTTCGAGAGCAACTTGAACAACGAATTAATCAGAGTAAGTCCCAATTTCGACAACTACATGGTGTGTGAATCTGTGTGAGTGTGGTGGACAAATTGTGAAAAAGACGACGACTCATCTTGATTTAGTTGTGTGGTGTTATTAATTTTGATTTCGTGGAATCTACTGGGTTTCACCCAGCCTTGGTGCACGACAACACCAAGAAAAAATCAGTTTATCAAACATACGAGTTGGTGCGTAGTCGAGTGGATCGCACGTTTGGCAAATGCCAGTACCCTTGGATTCTCCTGTAATTGATTTTTCCAAATCTGCATTTTATTGCCCCACTTTCGTGCGAATGCATGAATGCATTTACGTGTGACGGTTGAGCGTGTATATGAGTATTTGAACTCTGACAGTAATAGGCGCCACCCTTCGCTTCGTAACCCGTTTCTGTCTATGAAACACCGATGTTTAGATGTTGGCCAATTAGTTCGGTTGTGTAGCTGGTGCCATTCAAATAAATTGAGTATGTGTGGGGTATTTTTTTCTTAATCGTGTTTTTAATGTCTTCAATGCTTCCGTTTGCATTGATTTTGTCTCTTACAAATTTCGTGTTTCATAATTTGTTGCGAAAATTGGGGACAATCAATGGGACGAAAGCAATAACAATATATAATACCGGCATGTGTTTGTCATCTGCTTCCAGCTCTGCGGAACAGAGTGGCAAAGGAAATTCAATAACGCTGGAAATGAAACACTGAACAAGACTTGTCAAATAGAGAGTAAGGATGAGATTGAACAAATTATCGAATGGAAGTAATTTCATGAGTGCATTCAGGACAATTGGAATTCATTTAAATACGTTGACAATTTGTATTCTATGTTTCGGTATTTCAACCTAAATGCAATGAAATGTTTGACCGACTGCAGTTGTAAATGACATAAAAGGATGAGGGAACAGCTGACTTAAAAATCAAACAAAAACAGTGAGTGAAACTTGTTTAGGTACAACAACAGTATTAAATTCATAACTTTTTTATAACAACACGATAAATTTCAAATCAATTGTTTATCATTACAGGATTTATTTACTTTAACATATTTATTGCAATAAGCAAATTAAATAATGTCACCATATTAAGCTAAATTTTAAATGTCATGTTGCCTATTGTTTAAAACCACTCTAATTTCAAGATCCGGAGCCAGTACATTATACATATATGTTTTCAATTTAGGTAGCCCCCATATTTTCCATTAAAAAATTCGGAAATTAAGTATTTACTGGAACTTACACAACATCAGAAATGGTTTCTTATAAAAAAGATTTTAAAATAATCCAAACAAAAGTCAACCTAATCTAATTCCATTCACATAATACAAATAAGTTTCCTATCATAAAAATGGTCTATATACCCCACAGACTTTTTTCCTATTTTTTCATAGTGGAACAACCCACTATGAGAAATTTTATGAGAATTAAATCAAAATACATATATTTTGTATTTGTATTGTGCATTAGGGTTATAGTAGGAATGAATAAACTTTAAATAATAAAAAATTAAAAATAAAGTTTATTGCATTTATTTATTAAAAAGGTCACGCCAAATCCACTTTGAAATTATATTTTTGTGAACAAATGAATTTTTTTCTGTGTGTGAATATTTTAAACTTTTAATATTCTTTACATGAATAAGAGATATTAAGCATTATTATTGTACATACAAAATTTGGCATATCCTTTATTTGCGAAGGGTTTTTCTCGGTCACTTACGCGACATTTTTTATTTTGTAGTTTTTTTTCTGCAGTGTTTCCATTAATAGTCATTAAATTTGTATTTATGCTAAAAAAAAAGAAATAATGACAAATGTGGCATTTCTTTGTACTTTTTGCCGTTACTTCACGTTTTTAAGCACAGTTAAAGAAAAAACTTTAACTTTGGTTTACCCTTTTCCGGAATGAGCCTTATAATTATAGTACACCATTGATGTGGAATATGTCTAAAAATTTGTTGAATCGTCTAAGAACTTTACTTTGATTAAAATATATTTACTTTATAGGGCCTAAAATTATTATTTTGAGCAGTTATATACGGAATGACGAGCCTAATATATGATCCACATTATGCGGAAGACAAAAAAGTAGCAAGTCTTTTTTTAAATGGAAAAAATATACATTCTTTCTTTCTTTGAAGAAAACACTTTAAAATATTGCTCACAGTCTAATGATTTTTGTATTAAAAAAAATTAAAAAATGCAATCTATTTGTGCGTGCATATCTATCGCAAAAATATCTAACCCTCGCAGGCGATATAATATATTTAGCAAATACCGCTCGGAATGAATGAACCTCGTACTCGTTATCTCTAAACTGTTTGTCATATGTTACAATTGAAAGTTACTAAGACGATAAGGCATGCAGTAATAAAAGAGTGTGTATTTATTATTTTTTAAAATTGTGAAATTACCTAAGAAAGATTTCTTATATCATGGACATAGGAATAGGGAATAAACAAAATAATTGTTTGTGAAAAAAAAAATATTTTTTCAGAATCTACTTTTTTACCACAACTAAAATTATTCCTTTTTTGTCATATTTCTTCATATATGTATACTTCTTCACTGTTTGGCTTCTTCACATTGATTCCACATTGAATATCAAAATCGTGTATGATACCCACATGTATTACATTAGAAGTGAGATTATATGTTGTCGCATATATTTTTTGCCGAACCGAACCATTTGAAAATAATACTAAATGAAAAAAGTCAATTGACATATAAAAATGAACTGTCCTATTTCCAGCTTCTTTCATGGCTCTAAATAGTTATTGTATATTTTAAAAATTGAATAACAATTTTTTTTTTGTAAAATTACAAAATTTATAATTATAAAAAGTTGAAGTGAAAACCTCACTTCCAAATGCTTACAGCTTTCGTCTGGAGGCAATTACTTAGTTATGGATGAAACAAATATTTAATCGTAAAAACACTGTTTCGAGGTAAAGACATTAAAGTGTTGAGTTTTTGTGTTCAGTTTTTTAAAATTTCATTTGAAATTTTCAAGAGACATCCTTAAGAAAATTAAATAAAAAATTGGTAAACAATAGTTATCGAAATAAACGAAAGATAAATTAGAAAGAAATGTAAAACTGAAGAGAAAAGAGAGATAGAATAGACTCTTTGGATTTATAGGATGTCTTCTCATCGAATCTGTCCTTCGCACGATTGTAGTTGCTAGGCAAAAATATATGAATGCCTGTAATATATCAAATAATACTCGATTACTCTATTATACGTTTACTTACTAGCTGTGCCCTAAAGCTGTATCCCGTACGACCAAATAGGGTTGATTATAGTTATATATAGTATTTATACCCTACACAACTATGTTGTCAGGGTATTATAGCTTTGTGCAGCCCCAAAAGTTTGTAACGCCGCGAAATATTGGTCCTAGACCCACCTTTGTATAATCGTCATATCTCGACTAGCTGAGTCGATCTAGACATGTGTCGTCCGTCCGTCTGTCCATTATAATTTGTAAACACGATACAGGCCACAGTTATGGACCAATCTTCACGAAATTTTGCATGTAGGATGGGTTGTGGCCAATGAAGACCCCTATTGTTTTTGGGAAAGATCGGTTAATATTTCGGGGATGAAATGGACCAAATACAAAATTTTTGTCGGTTTTTCTGCTCGCTCCAGAGGCCGCAATAATGGCCCGAACATCGTGAAATTTTGCATGGAGAAGCGGATCGGGCCAAAGACTAAGCATGCCTGTTTGGATAAAGATCGGTCAATATCTGACTTTTGTGTGAAAAATGACAAAATTTGTATTCTATGGCGTATATATTTACCCCTGAAGGACATATACCCGAGAAGTTGATATTATATCCAAAGGGAGTGGTTGACCTTTAAATTAAGACCAATTATATTGTTGTATGTGCTCGGATGTGAGAGTTACACCTAAATATTTACAGGTATCTCCGTATTCGTATATTATTTAGTAACCCATTATCACTCTGGAGAGCGGAACTATAGCGCTGATCGCTTTGAAATGTTCCATTAGGTTCCAGTTATGGTCAAGGACAACGCCTATAATTTTCGGTGATGATCAGATAATAATTTTGGAATGAAGTGGACCGAAAATTTACTTTTTTGTGTTATTTTCGAGCCGATCTATAGACCACAAATGAAAGCCGAACATCACAATACAACCCACGGTGTAAGAAAATCTGGACAATAGCTGTACTGAATACTCGTAATATTCGGAAAATATGTCAGTGTGAGGAAGAGGTGCTGTTTATCTCTAATCGGGCAAGAGGGTGCAAATATCACTAAATATTGTCCAGGCTCGGAATAAACATCCGCAGAAAATTTGCCCCGTCCGACTATACTGCTCCGCTCACTGTTTTTTTTTTTTCAATTTATTTATTTTTTCATGAATGGGAACCTAGCCACGAGGCCATGGTCGGTTACAAAAACCACTATACATCTACTACTCCTAGTAAAACTTTATATTGCAATTTATAAAAAGGCTAAGAACCAGTATGCATTTGATCGTTATACTCGGTCGATTTGGTCGGTCCCTATAACATTTAAAAGAGAGGTGAATATAATTCAAATCCTTAAAAATGTAATACGATTTTCACTTTTATTACGGGACGCATCATCTTACATCTTCATCGATCATAGACAAATGTCGTTCATTATACTTAAATTGATTGTTGATATGCCTACGTTCTAAAAAAAATATGTATTTTTTTATAACCATCACATGCATATACCACTGAATAAAGGAGACGATATTACTTCGCTTTATAATCTTCTAGTCTTTGTCCTGTGAGTTTTATATAGTTAAAAACGTGTGACAAATGTTAAGAAAAATAAAACACATCTACTATTATAAGCGACTACTATTTTTTAAGTTAGTGGTTAAAAATGTTGCTGACCTCTGCAAAGAACACAGCTATATAAAATTCATTGTGGGTGTGCAATGACACTCATATACTTCTGGATATCATGTGTGAGAAGTAAAACAATATGCACAATTTAATAAAAACTTGTAAATTTCTCACACAAAATACTATATATATGGTACGGCAAGTGTAATTGTTGTGCATATCGTCTGCATCAGGTTTTGTTGAGTTATTCTCCCGTGTTATGTAAGAAACGTAAATCGAGAAGAAAGTCTATAATTTTCTTCAATTTAAATGTAAATTTGCTATGTGCACAATCATTCATATGACTAGATAACACAAATAACAATAAATTTGAATCAGACTTTACTTATCAACACACACACTTATACACTCAATGCATGCACTGATACTAAAACAGACACGAGATTTTACCATTGAATGTCAAAAATTATATCAACATCACCTTCAAATGATAAAAAAATATGCCAAATTAACACCCGTCATCAATTGATAAGCATTTGTTGTTGTGTGTCAACAGTGCGGGTTGTCGTCATAAGGAAAATAAATAGCTGACGAATAATAATTTAAATTTTCATTGTATATAAAAGAATAATAATTCGAAAGCTATCCGTCTATCTAATCGGAATTCAGATTAAACCAACCGTCAAAAAAAAAAATATGAATGTTATGTATACAATTTTATTAATTTTCTTCGCAAAGAAATTTCTATCATATGATATACTATTTTAACTTTGATCCCAACTTGGACTTTCATTATTAGTTATATGTAGCCATACTAGTTATATGTAGCCTTACCTAGTATAATTTGCTGTAAAAACTTTATAAAAATTAAATCTTCTAAGCCTACAGCTCTTTTCACTATATAATTTAGTAATCTCAAAGTGTGTGTGTGTGTGTATTTTTTCATCCTCTTCCCTAAATATATCTTTCGAGTCAATCAATGAATATTGTTTCAAATAAATTCCTCACCCAACATTTCATCGTTTGCGTTTCTGTGGTGATGATGACGGCCACTACTACAGTGTACAGGTTAATTATTCTAAAATAGTCATTTGATAGTTTTTAGATTTTTATTTAATTAAACTAAAAAGATACAACGTGTGTGTGTATGTCATTTGTCAAGCAAAAACAAAATTCCATTTAGATTACGAAGATTGCGTCTTTGGGGGAAATTATTTAAGAAACGCTGAATATATATATTTTTTTTTTTGACCGACCGATGTGATTGTTGATGTTATTAAATCCTTAGTGACAATTTGGAATGAAAATAAAGCCGAGCACGTTTATAACGAACACTTTTAACGAACTATTTATTTTTTTCCCAATAAATAGTTCGTTATAAAAGCTGTGTAGCTTATCCACCTAATTCACTTAAAAATATCGAGTTTATGATTACTGATTTATTTCCATAATATAATATATATAATATTTAGTGCAAAACAAGAAACAAAAATTTGAAAAAATAAAGCCAGATTTTGTCGATGATGTATATATAATCATACCACATGATCGCATGGGTTGCCATGTGAATTTTATTATGGATTATGTGGTATTTTTTTTTTAAGCCAAGTCCCATAGCATTTAATTACTTTCCAAATATTTAATTGACAAAGTGTTTTTTCTTTAATGCGAAAATCAATACACATTTCTCAACGGTCAGAATCTAAAAATTTATTTTACAGTCTGGAGGATTTCTTATTGTAAACAATATCTGTTTGAGCAGCAGACATTGTTGTTCTCCCTTTGCAAACGTAGCACAATTTGCATGGATGCAATCGAGTCGCGAGACTTACACAAATTCAGTTTACGGATTACCTACTTTGTAGTATTCAAAGTAAATAAACAAATTAAAGCGTAAATTATGATAAAGTTAAAACGTATTATTTTCGGGTTTGTGTTCATTTGTAACTGTGGTTCAGGTTATTATGTCTTTGCCCATATATTTGTAAGATGCGAAAGGAAACGACATAGACCTATTGTTACTTTTGAGAATATATATAAAATCACTTGCTGAGTCGATTATGTTATGTCAACACGTATATGTCGATCCGAATGCGATCTTAAAAAATAATGTGATGAAAACTGATCCATATTTACGCTATATGCAGAGTCTGTCAGATTTACATTAAGTTTTGCATAGATTACCGAACGATATATGAGGATTAATTAAAGTCGGTTCATATATAGATAAAGATCTCATATTTAATTTCGTACGGTTTCAAGCCAGATGTGCATGAAGATAAATTGTAAATTGTCTTTGCGAAGGCACAATCCACTTGCACCCGGTGGGTCTCCGGGTCTATCCGGTCAATTCGAAGGTATTAGGGTATATATTCTCGAACATAAGCACTATTGGTCACGTAAAGATCTGGGTTCGCATCGACCATCCAAAGAACATTCCACTTTCATTCATTCGGTACTTGTATAGGGTTCTTCGGAAGGCTTATGTAGTTTGTGGGCGAAATTTTTAACCTTATCGATCCAGTGATCAGTAACATTTTAAAATATACGTGTTTATATGCATGTTTTCACCTGGTGATACCTATTAGAATTATGAAAATATTGAAATAGTTATAATTCCAATTTTAATAACATTTTAACGTCTAGTATCTAAAATTAAACATCGAAATTAAAAATCTAATTGATTTTATTTTTTATTTTCAACACCGGATTTTTAAAACATTTTGAAGTACATCAACATAAGACGCGAAGAATGAATGGAACTTATGATTTCTTTCCAAAAACTAGTAGAGTATAGATTTAAATTTTTGTTTGTGTTTCATTTTACTTTAATAAGTAGGGGAGAGGGGGGAACCTTTGAACACTTTTTTCTTTCAAGCCTCATAAAATTTTTTATTTTATAATCTTTGGTTTCTTATAAATTTTAACTAATAGGTACATATGTAACCTTTACAATGAATATACATATGACATACTTTAAGCTTGATATAAATATTTTATTGCAGTTTTAAGGGAGGAAGTCAAAGTGTTCAATACTGCCCCCCAGGGGGGCAACTTTGAACAAGGCTTGACATTTTTGAACGGCTTGGTTTTTTACAGTGTTTATGTTAAAATATAAATGTATTTTATTCAAACACATCAGAAATGCATTTATTTATTAACAAATATATACAAAAATTTTCGAAAATTAAAAAATTCAGATCAAAATTTATTAAAACATAAAATGACATAAAACAGAAATTAATATGGTGAAAAATGCAGTTAATTTCGTAGTCTTATTATCACATTTGAAATTTTGAGAAATCGAAACCAAAAGTTAAAAACTCCGCTTTTTACTCGAATTTAATGGGCATGTTCAAAGGTTCCCATCCGTGGCATTTTACGGAAATGTGTAATAACTTTTTTGTAATAAATATATATAAAAGAAATTACATTAGTTATGTTTGAAATGATTATTGGAATGCAAAAATTGTGTTTAACGAAAGAAAACTATCACTGAATTCTTTTTGCGCCCTTACAACCAAAAGAATAAAAGTTTACAATTACACTGCGAAATCATGGTCACCCATGTACAATTTGTCGGCAACTAAAAAAGCTAGCCAAAGTGATTTACGCAGATAAAGAACAAGATTGTCATATACAAAAATGTGGTAGCGGGTCGGAAAAAATGTAAACCAAGATTTTATGAGCGCTGTTCAAAGGTGCCCCCTACTTTTTAAAGTCTCTCATGCCTCAATTGTACTTACGGCATTTCTAATTAACCTCGCACAGATGAAACTAAACCCCCAAATAGCCAGTTAAAGGATTTTTGGTATTACATTGATTGTTATTAAAATATTCCAACGTATTTCCAAATTGAATTCTAATTCTAGCGAATATGCTCTAAATTCACAACAGGTGGTACGTAGGAAATTATCAATCATGTCTCATACAATGAAACAAAATTTATGATTTAAGCCACTAGATTTGAATATGTATATTGGGAAATATGTGTATGCATATTGATTCAAACAATGTTAGTACGACAAATTACCAATGCAGCACGCATATATTCATATCAATAGAAAGGAAACATTGTGTTTCACAATTATATGTATTTTTCAACAGTTTCATTTAAGAGCTAAACTTGGGAATCAACATTGTACCACATAAACAAGAAGATATACATATCAGTGATATTAAAAACACATATCGCGAAAATCTTAATAGTTTTTATGGAAGAATATAGTGTTATGTTTTTATTAATATTTATTGACACTAGTTTTTATAAAACTTTAGTTTCGTTTTCAAAATAGGAAATGACGATTTGAATGATTCATCGTCAAATGGACAATTTATGGATGAAATGTATTAAATCCTAATTGTAATGTACCCGAAATTTAATTTAACAAGGCATTTCTTTGCAAAGAGATTATATTGTGTGAGAATTTTTATTTGCGCATCGCAGTAAAAAGAAAATTTACTTGAAAAATTCTCATCAAAAAATGTTCAATACAGAAGACTCAAGTGCCTAGTTAAAGTAAATTTGCTGGTCCAAGTATTTAAGCACGAATTTAGTTATTTAGACATTGTCACGTAGGAAAATGCCGTTTAGATGTATAATTATTTAGTTGTTAGTCTGTGAGCTATTTTGTTGTTTTTAGCCGACTAACTGCTCAAATGGACTTCGAAGAGTATATATGTGGTATCGGCCCAAACCCAGGGAGCACCTCAGCAAAGTTTTACAATTTGTTTTATATTTTTTATTGAAAAATACAAACATAAAGAATTCAGAATTAAAAACAAAATTTTTGAAATTAAAAAAGCCGGTAAAAATAATGCTAAAACTAAGCGGGTAAAACTAAAGCTCTTCTGAAATTTTAGTAAGCTCCCGCGGCTTTACTGCATTAGTTAGCGTAAGTATTATTCAACAGTGTCAAGAAGAGTTTATAGATATTAACTATGAGTGAAGGTCAACGATTTGCAGAAAATTTATTCAGACTGAGGACAAATTTAAAGGATGCGTATTCATAGACCATATAGACAACCGTTAAATCCAATTGCAAAGGCAAAACATGGAGGAGTTAAAGTAATGCTATGGGGTAGTTTCGCGGGTCAAGGGATTAGATTTATGGAATTATGGATCGTTTGGTGTAGCGTGATATATTAATATACGTGATCTTGCCTTATGCAGGAGAAGATATCTCAATGATATATTGATTTTAATATTTTTTCTGTATTTTTTTAAAGTCAAGATTGCTTTAGTTTTGTCCGCTTACACATCGGAATGACTTTTCAATAATAAAGATATAAATAAAAACATATTAAAATAAATTGTATATATTTGTTACATAAAACATTATCTTTTAAACAAATGTACTGATGCGTGCTTTGGCTGATACTATATGTACATATATATATATAAATAGTACCACGATATACGTTGCTATATGTCGGCATTAACTAACTGAATTGGAGGGATTGGTGATATTACATTCTTCATGTCCTACATTTTCAGTATATATTTTCCCACCGTTAATTGCTAGGCAACTTGTTTCTGATTTGTATCGAATATTTTAAAGTGAACTTCATTTAAAACCATGTAATCCGCATTGTATGTCACGTGTATGAATAGAAAACACTCTACCCAGCTTCGATTAATTAAATTAAATGAATACAAAAATATTACTAATGATTTAAATAATAGAATATATGAAATTTATTTACTGTGAAATGAGTTCTCTACAATATATTTCAATTTATAGTTATCAATATAAAAACCATTTTTAAAGCTATTTAATTAGTAGCCTCGTTGTTTGCTTCTAATTTATATTGATTTTTTAAATAACATACAAATATATTTATCCAGTATTGCAGTGCAGAGCTCTATCTGCGACTTTTTCAAGCCATTTCTCAGTTGACTGACTATGTAAACATAATTAAAATATTGCGCATATTAATAAGTATAATAAAGTGGTCGTTTTTTGTGTTTGGTTTATTTTTAGATAACTGACTTTTAGATCTACTGCATATTTGGATATTCGCAGTTACAAAAAGGTAAGTTTGTTAGAACATAGTGGTTGAATGGTTAATAAGGGTGGCTATATATGTACACTGGTGGCCAAAACTAAAGGAAATAAAATTGAAAGGTTAATAAATCCCACATAACATTTTCAAAAATAAAGATATCGTGTTGGGGGTTTCAGTTTTAAATCGGGTACTTTATTCACTTAAAAAACAAAAGCATTAATGGAAAATACATTATGAAATAAATGTTAATTTATGGATAAGGGAATTGTCTCAATTTGTGCGTGGACAAAACTAAAACAACTATACAGTACAAACAAATGAGGTCTAAATTTTTTGTTATTTTTACCGTTATAATTATTATGTTTTTCAAATTTTATAGATCAATTTAAAATGGATTTTATTAACAAGTATCAGGTTTTTAATTTTATTTTCTGCCAAAAAATATATAAAATTGCCTAGAAACAAATACAGTACTCCAATAAAACAGCTAATTACCAGTGATTGCGAAAATAATATAACACAGAAAATTATTTTGGAGAAATTTTCCATATATAAATCGGTAATTTCTCGAATTATATGTTAATTTGATGCAACTATATCAGTAGTGACAGTTCAACATGGAGGAAAGCTGCAAACGTACATCAATTCGAACTGATCAACAAATTGTCATAACAGTAAAAAAATACCAATTTAAGAGTTCAAAGGAATTTATGAGACGGTTATCGTTAGATATAACCTCAAGAATAGTGGACGAGCTATGGTAGCAGGCCTACATGCTCGGAAACTATAAAGAAAGAATCGGAAAGCATTTCACAAAAGCTCATACTAATTGGAATCCGACTCAGTGCAGAAATATTATGCTCTCGGATGAATTAAATATTAAAGACTCGGACATGAACAAATTTACCATGAGAAAGTCCAAAAATGAAAATCAAATTGAGCACTTTATTGATTAAATGTCTTGTAGTTGTGCTGTCGTAATGAAAAATAATTGTTATGATGTCGATAAGAATCAAAAATAGATTATGTACAAGAAACAATCAAAAAGTTACTTTAGTATTGACCAATCACAAATTGAACCAATTTAGTTTTCCATAGAATATTTTCTATTTCAAAATAATTTTTGCATTTATATGTTTAATTTTTTTAAATGAATAAAATGCATATTCATTTCTGAAAAATCGTTGACTATAACATAATTTTTAAAAAAGTTACATGTCATTTCAATTTGCAATTTCAGTTGCTTTAGTTTTGGCCACCAGTATATAACAGTGTCTATCCGAAATTTATTAGATTTTTCTCTTTTTTGAATTTACGGGTTTAAATTCGGGTTCTGTAAATTTACGGGTGATTAGAGGAGGTGATGCAAATGTGGTATAGGTTGGTAATGTGGTATAGTCACTTTTTTGGTAAACTGAAAATTTTAGAATAACTGAAACATGTTCTATTGTTTGCTGTTCTCAAAAAAATAAAATAGCAATGAACTGTTTAATTTATTTAACTCAGATTGAGAATCCGTAGCAAAAATTAAATTTTTCATGAAATTGACTTTTTTCGGTTGAAGTTTAATTTTTTTTTGTTTTACAGATGTATTTTAATCTTTATTATTAAAGAATTAAAATAATTAGTAAGTACTAAACATCAAATAATATGCGCGATTACACCACATATTTACCAATTTAGGAAACAAAACTAGACATTTCTTCAGTAAACACAAGTGCAGGTAATGTGGTATACCTTGAAAAAAAAACCGGCACAAGACAAAATCTCATTGCTATTTGAAACATTTGTACTTTACGAGAGTCTACCATGAATCACAAGGATGAAAAACAAAGGCTATGAGTTTTAAATACTTCTCCATACATAAATTAAATATTACCATGTGTAGACAATATTATGTGTAGACAATATTATATAATAAAAATTTAAGTTCCACTCAACGTATCCGTTAAAAATCTTAACAGACATAGATATCGAGCTAATTCGCATTCATTAAAAACAATAAATTATATAAGATATCAACTGGAAGTGAAAATTATGCTATAACACATTAACATCATGTGGTATACCACATTACTTGCACTTTTTTTAAATCGCTTTTAATGGAATTTCAAATATTTTCTCAAATATCTCTTAAATTGTTAGCATAATATTATTTTCAAATTGATACATGGAAAGACAACACATGTAGCATCTTAAGTGTAAAATTTCAATTTAATCGGATAAAAAATAAAAATTTGGTAATCTAAAAACAAATGGGTATACCACATTTGCATCACCTCCTATACGGGGTCTAATAAAACAAACCAGCATTAATTTTGTATCAAATGATCATAGAGAGTACTCATTTCAATGTGTTAATTATTCCATGAACTCAAAGTAAAATAAATCTTCGATACCCAAATTCGTGGACAATATCCAATTTGTCTATGATTGGAATTCTATTAAAGGAATGAAAAGTGTTTCGACTATCTTAAAAAATGTTACTAAAACAAAATTACTAAAAAAAATATACACATAATTTAACAACTAATTTAAATTCGACAACTAATTAAAGCTAATATAAAAGCATTACAAAGATTTTTTTCTCAATTTATTGAATTACTTATTCGTCAAAGATTTCCATTTGTCAGTAATAGTTACATATGGACTAACTAAAATTTCAGAACGTCTAGAAACATATATGGAGATACTAAATGTTGGATCAACGAATAAAAAAAAACAAATTCACATTTCTTGGCACTTATTCGATATGCAGGCGCCATTGATTCTAGCCAACTTTTGTTAATTACATACATCTAAATCCCCCCGCAGCATTTACAGTGGTCAATAATGACGTATAAACAAAACAACCCGGGGAAATTCACGTGAGCCAGTAAATCATATCCATAAACAATACAATGCGAATTCAATGGACTGAACTGATATTCAAACATCAATAGTATATTGCCCTTACTACGGTTGGCGTAGTTGTGTCGATAATTAGGAACTGTCGTATTTATATGACAAATCGGTATTATGAAAGTCGTTACAATACGTCAACTATAAAAATAGTATTTAACAATATTTACTGATTAATTGTTACATTATAATTTATTTTATCGCTTTTCTCAATGTTCATAAGAATTACACTTGCCAGTAATTTAATTGGGTTTTTTTCCAATTAGGTACCTTTTCCGATACAATATAAAAAAAAGGTTCTCAAGGAACAATTTTTGCTTTGATTTTGTAACGTAGTAAAGGAAAAATCTATTACAAAATTTGGCTTAGTCGTATATTTTACATAATAAAAACTAATACGACAGCGCCTACCGTAATATGGGTGATTAATTTTTAGACTATAAACTTGTTGTTAGCCAAATTATTAGGCAGTATAAATCTCTGACCCCTATCTTTTGTTAATATTTACTTTGCTCGAATGCTATATCCGTGATTATATTCTGTACTTATTTTCACTGTGTATGATGTCCAAATAAACAACAATAATGGCAAAGGCATGAGCAAGAACCTCACTCGCTCATACTAAACATACTCGGACAATAGATAATTCATCAACAAGTTGCTTTTCAGCATTGTATTTATGATATTTAAATATACATTGGGTCATATCGACGGCATACTTTAAAATATTGTCTTATATGCTTGAATATCCATCACAACTAAGATAAGAAAACGTTTGGAACATTATATTAAGGTAAAATAACCTTATCGGTACATCCTAATGTTCATCTCTGTGCTTCTATACATCAAGCAAATATATTTGCATTATTATAAAATCTATTTTTAGTGATTCGTACATTTGTCAATTGAGCAAACGGTATAAAAATAAAATTTCCACTTGACTGATAAATACACTGATTTTAAAAAGTATACGAACAATTCTATATTGATGTTACCGCGCAGAAAGATGTTAGTATATATCGGGCATCTCCAAATCCCTCTTGGAAATGTAGAAAACCTGTACATGTCTTCTCTGGCATTAAAATCCCCAATTATTATAAATGATGTTTTTCATACGAATATTTCATTACTGTTGCTTCATAACATTGTGTATAAAGGCATTCATAGGTGATAATGAAATTACACACAACAAAAACGTCAGTCAGTGGTTTACTTGTGGTTAATGGATACACATATTAATCGTTATCACATTTCAAAACAGGAGTAATGAACTTGGTTATCGTTGCCAATGCAGTTACGCAAATATATATTAATATACATTGATGTTTCTATTAAAACGGCAGTTTTGAGGCATATCCCAAATGCCTCAAAACTGCCGTTTTGTTGTGTCTCTGCATCAATTACGTTTTCTTATCTTGCAGAAATACACCACGATACTGATTGAAAAATACATTGACATTGTCAGAACTCTATGGCAAAAATGAATTAACTGACGCCAATAGACGTACGTAAATGTACGGGAGATTTTTGATATTTCGCAGTAATACAAGTTATTACAACTTTTTTTTTAATTATAAAAATAACATATTTATGTTTCAATATGAGATAATAGCCTTTGAAGCAGTGTCTGTAGTTATCTGGATTAATAATACTACTAATTTACTGTGATTATATCTTAGATCACACAACCTATGTAAGTTTATTCAATGAAATATTCAAAATTTAATTCAATGATAATTTCAAGTCCACATAGTCGTCTATATGCAAACCATTGTATGAACATAGTTTAAAATATTGTGGTTTGATGCGGGAGGCAGTTTTGTCTTTTCTTATTAACATTTTACCTCTTTCGCTATAGTATGGTGGGTGAATTAAATTTGTCATTTCGTTTATAATGCATCAAAATAAAAATTAACGTAAAGTTGTAAGTCTATGTATCCATGCATGTCTGTCTGTTTATATTTTCTTTAGAAGTTTATTTCGAAGATTAGGGTATATCCAATGTCTTAAGTAAGTGTATTTATTTGGTTTCTACGGAACTGTCACGTTTAAAGTGCTGGTGACATTTAATATGAAGTATTACTTTGCAATGTTAAAGTTAACTTATTTCTAAAGTTATAATGTGTCTTTTTTATACCCTTCACCACACTGTGGTACAGGGTATTACAGTATTGTTCGAAACCTAAGCAACTTTTCCTTAGTAAGTAATCATAGTATTTTATTATCTTGTTTAATTGAATTATGAAAAGTACTTATTTTGTTAACTATTGCATTATACAGTCGACACTATACAGTCGACTCCGCTTTACTGAAACGGAAAAAATTTTGGATTTTTGAACTGAAATAAATTTCAGTTATCCGAACTCATTATAAGCGAAACATTGTTTATTTTTACGAATTTCAATAATCTCTATTTCATAGCGAATTTGTAAGTTTCGATTTTTTTGAGAAAATAGACGATAGAAATTAAAACTGTTTAACATGTTCACTGCTTATGGGAATTTGATTATGAACTGTAAAACTTATGAACTTGTAACGAAATCCAGCGTCTGCCTGTTGCAATCGTAAGACCTATCTTAAATACAACGTTTTGTTTTAAGAACCTAAAATATCGGCCGATTTTAAGTCTTTTTAACAGCTGGCTAAGCTGTAATACCCAATATGAGGTTGTAAATGAGTATAATACTTCCTTGCAAAACTTGTCACCAGACCTCAATCCCATTGAGAACCTTTTCAGAATTTTAAAACGAAGGATTGGAACACGTCGCCTTAAAACAGACAGGAACTAATGAACTGCTTAAAATCAGAGTGGGAAGCTATACCAACAAAAATTCTAACAAATCTTGTAGAATCAATGCCAAAAAGATGTGTGGCAGTGATAAAAAATAACGGGTATCATACGAAATATTGAAAGTTGCTTAGGTTTCGAACAGCTGCTTTGTGAGTTAATTTTGTTTTCATTTCTTTATTTTTTCCGAAGAAATATAATTTAAATTTGTTGTTATTTTCAGATTATAGACACATAGTATAATAGTAAATAAAATATATATTTTTTATAAATCAATTTAACGATATCATATAAGACCATGACTACATACTAAGAAAAAGTTGCTTAGGTTTCGAACAATACTGTATGTCTTTGTGCATATGTTTGTAACAGGCAAAAGGAAACGAGATAGACACATGGTTCCTTTTGAGAATATGCATAGAATCACTTTCTGAGTCGATTTATGCATGTCCGTCCGTCTGTCCGTCTGTAGATGTTAAATTGTAAACAAAGTACAGGTCGCATTTATGATCCGATTTGGATGAAATTTGGCACAAGTCACTTATTCGACCCAAGGACGAACCCTATTGAAATTGGGGAAAATCGGTTCAGATTTAGATATAGCTCCCATATATATTTTCGTCCGATATAGGCACCAAAGTACCTATATATCTTTCGATTTGCAAGAAATTTGGCATAGCGTACTGAATTAGGTCCAGAATGATGTGTGCTAAGTTTCGTGAAAATGGGTTCAGATAGAGATATAGCTCCCATATATATATATATATATATATATATTCGTCCGATTTAAGGTAAACGGGGCACCAAAGTACCTATATATCCTTCGATTTGCACGAAATTTGGCACAGCGTAATGAATTAAGTCTGGAACGATGTGTGTAAAATTTCGTGAAAATCGGTTCAGATTTAGATATAGCTCCCATATATATTTTCGTCCGATTTTAGGTAAATAGAGCACCAAAATCCCTATATATCGTTCGATTTGCACGAAATTTGGCATAGCATTCTGAATTAAGTCTAGAACGATGTGTGTTAAATTTCGTGAAAATCGGTTCAGATTTAGATATATCTCCCATATATATTTTCGTCCGATTTTAGTTAAATAGTGCACCAAAGTCCCTATATATTCTTTGATTTGCACGAAATTTGGCACAGCGTACTAAATTAAGTCTAGAACGATGTGTGTTAAATTTCGTGAAAATCGGTTCAGATTTAGATATAGTTTCCATATATATTTTTGCCAGATTTTTTGTAAATGGTGCACCAAAGACCCTATATACCCTTCCATTTGCACGAAATTTGGATTTATATGTAAATGAGGAACTCAAAATGTGGCCGAAGATGTGACAACTTTTGATGAAATCGGTTTAGATTTCGATATTTTGCTTTAAATTTATTTACATAATTTTGTCCCATTGTAAGAAGCAACTCTATATCTGATCAAAATTTAGTATAGGTTGCAGAATGACATGTTTAATTTCATGTTAGTGGTCCTTCAAAAATGCGATGTCTGTTAGGATCCCATCTGTTGAATATACCCAAAGTGGTGAAGGGTAGAATATAGTCGGCCCCGTCCGACTTTACTTCTTTCCTTACTGGTTTTCATATGTGCAGTGAATGGTTTTTGTTTACAAAATTTTGATCTAATAATCCAACAAAAAGTTACCGACTTTGACTCCTTTATTCTAAACTATACGATTGAAAACCTTTTAGAGGTTAAAAATGGAATTTATCATTAATTATGCTCACAGTGTTTTTACTGTGTAAATATGATATTTTACTACCCTAACATACAAAGAAATTGTTTAATAAAAAAATATCAAAATTAAGTTTTTGTTAGACGATCGAACACCTCATCTACAATCGATCACATTTATTTAAATTTTGGGGTTAGTAACGATGCTAATATTATACACGGTGAGAGTATTTTTAGACTTTCGCTAAATGCTGCTAATTACCCCTAACAATAAAAACCATTTTTGAGGAGATAACAAAAATCCCACTAAGAGGGAACTGTGTACGATAATTGAAGCTGCATCACGTTTAAAATATTTAATATGGTTTCAATCACATGATACCATTATTCACATTAAACGTCAGTGATTTTAATATATCTATCGATTAAAATAGGTTAATTCTCCATGAAGGTGCATGTGTCAATATTTATAGGTACGATCCACGTTTTTCAAAGACATCTTACTCAGATATGTTCATTCAAACGGTTACGTATTTTAATATGGGGCACAGGTGCCACTTCTCAGGCTTATTTTAATTTTACATACAGTCAAACATCTTTACAACGACATGATATATCTGATTTTCAAGATTATGCCTAGGAAAATTAGTATACATGTTATCAGAATATTTATAGCATTGATGCCCAAGTCAAATAATTTGTTAGACAATTGTGGAAAGGTTTTTCATCGCCCATTGCGATAATATAATACTCTTAAGCTTTGTGTGGTCTTTGAGTGTTTATGTCGATCATAACGTAGTTTGATGATATGAAGCACTGTTCCCATAAAGGGTCAACTGTCAAAGGACAATGTTAAAAATTTAACGAATAGAAAAGCATGTGATAAACATTTAACGAATAGAAAAACATGTGATTTAAAGATTTTTAAATTTTCTAGAATTATGTTAATTCGTCTTAAAATTATCCTCGCACATTTGTATGTAATTTGCCATATTCACTTGAGTGAGGCCCCACTATACCAATTTGTTTTGCCTCCTTTGTAAGAAAGCTAACAAGCTTTTCGCACTTTGAAGAAACTTAAACCGACCGCGGGAACTATTTTAATAAGGTACCAGTGCGTCTAGATAATGACCCCTTCAATTGAATTGAAATGAAAATAGAAAATGGCTTTATTGACTTAAACCAATCCAACAACCAGGTGTTTTTTCTTCTATCTTAATTTGAATCTAAGTCACATTCTCCTAATTACGTGTAATGACCATTTGTATCGTTGTTTGTGAAAAATATCATTATTGACTGAAACTGGGCAAAGGTAAGCAGAACGGTGGGCGGCTAAGATATTTTATCGAACGTGGAAACATCAACAAATACCACCGATGATTTGGAACAATAGAATGTGAATGAAACGTATTGAGTTGAAACGTTAACTGAATGTGAGGAAGAGGGCTGCCAGTAAATCAGGCGTTCATTTTGAAATTAACACCTTTTTATTGTTATTCTCATTTGCCTGGTATTCGCCAATGGTTGTTGTGTGGTGCGTCATTTAGAGTAATTTCGTAAACTGAACTTGTAGTTTTTATTTTAGCTTTTATATATTTCGCCCAAAGGACTGGACGGCTTTAGTTCATTGTGAGGTATTGCCGATATCGTTAAATATTCGTACAACGCTCGGTCGTCGATATTTGAAATTTTGTTTAATGCAAAATTTTAAAATCGCGTGAAAAAAGTGATTTAAATGGTTTTCGACTTGCAAATAATCAGTTATTTCGTTAACCTGTGGAATTTTAGCATAGACTCGAGAGTAATTGGTTCCTAACACTAAACGCTGACCACAACTCTCACCTACTGCCAATATCGGACGAATCTTACCGAGGGTTCTGGGTGAGAACCGCAGTGAAAACAGTTATTGCCCAGGATGCAGTTTTTATTCTTTGGCTGTTTAAAACCAAGTATGTAGTATGTTTTTAATTAAGAGATTGAGTGAGATTTATAAGAGTTGCGAACAACTATATAACGAATTCATACGTACATAAAATACAAATAAAACAAATAAAGTCAATTCCGTTTTGAAATAAAAAAAAGATTTCTTTTGTCATTAGACACGAAATATTTTTGTTGTTAGGTTGAATTTTTAACAAAACACCACAGTGGGTGGCATGCAGGGTAGTAAAATAGGTGATAATTCACACACATCTGTGTTTACCAGAAGGAGAATTGAAAATCATGATGAAATGCTAAATCATGTGACATCGATCTGATTGACTGTTTTTCATTGAAACAATACATATTAAATGAAACTTAAATATATTTGCTTTAGTTTGAAAGATGTTCGTATGAGTTACAGAATTACAGTGAGTGTATTAAGTATTTTGCCTCAATATAAATTTGACAAAATTATAATATATACGCCTAAAGCCAGCATACTAAAGATGTAAAATTAATTATGTATGATGGGATATGTTTGTGGACATATTTAGATCTTATTTCTGCAAGAATCACTGCGAAAGACCTATTGGTCACGAAAGTATCGGCCAAAATCTATACCAACACAAAAATGATTATCACAAAAAAGTATTTTGCTTTTTATTATCATTTTTGAAAAAATCATTATATAACACACGCTTTGTCTTTTTATAGTTACCATTGCGGGTAACCACATACTAAAAGCGATTTGGCGACGATTCCAATAAACCACGGCATTTTATCGCGAATATTTTCTCACACTTACGTTCAATACATTCTCCAACAATTTTTCATTTAATATATCGTAATTTCTCGTCCTAATCTCAAAATGAGAGTATTAGATATGGTCGTCGCGGCTTCAAAACATCCCAAATAACTTTAGAATAACAAAAAGGAGGTTTTGCAAAATAAATCGCGAGGACAGGACCTTAAAAACTATTAAAACCAAAATCCGACAAACATATTATTAAAAAAATATCGCGAAACCCCATTTTTCTGACTTTGAAAACTTTATGGCACTCTTTAATATGGCAGAAGCTCAAAATGCATCTCTAAAAAAATTCGAAAGATGATTATAAGATCTCCGTCGAATGTTTCTAAAATTTATAAACGAAATGGCAAAATTGTCATAAATGTTATTTCGTTTATCTCCAAGGATAATATAGGCTTATACATACATTTACAAAGTGCCTGCGAAGTAGAATGTAGAAAAGATATTATTGGGTTTTAAATTATACAAAATGGTGGTTATTTCATGTGGGATATACATGGATATCTAATTTTGTTTAAACCAATCGTATATATTCTTCTACATTGAAATTGGATTCGAATTTATATGTGGCATTTATATCCAAGGACAGAACTTGGAATCTTTTAATGACATATCATGTTCATAGTTGGAATTTATTTTCCAAAATGCATGTTTGGAAATTCTAAAATTTGTTTATTTCGGTACGCATAACAAAATATTAATGTTTTACCTTAGTTGAAGAATAATAGATATTTCTGTTGTATTTTAAATTCAATTTCAAATTCAACAAATACTATTTTTAATTTCAACGATTCTATTTGAAATTAATTTCAAATACTTCGTATTGCAAAATAATTTCAAATTATTAGTGGAGTTATTCGAATTACAAATTCAAATTTCAAATGATTTGTTTTGATTTCATTTACAATTTGAATTACAATTGAAATGGTTTGATATATTCCACATAATTTTTTTATTTTACCCCGTTATTTCTTTATTTTCCCAATTAAAAGTGCCGACTTCTGATACAGAGGAGAGAACCATTATCATCGCATATAGTATTATCTGATTATGAAAAGATTGATTTAATATAAAAGTGTGTTTATTCTGCAAATCATCTGCTTAAAAATTGCCTATTTGGTTTAAACAGATGTCGCTAATTTTTAACGCGATTCAAGTTGGAGAATATTCCATTTTTTCCACAATAAGCTACAAATAATACAAATCTGTTGTTTGTGTCACGTCAAATAAGGCCAAAAGGGAATTCCGAGGTAGGAAAAAACTTTCTAAGACATTTTGTGACGACTTTGTCGGCGCTTATCCGCAATTACTAGTCGCTTTGTATTTTTTGGCATTTGTTTGTTTTTATTTTTTATTCTCACCTATTTCCCCTTTACTCTCTGTCGCGCACTCTTTGCACCTTGTTAAATAACGACCGTGTAGCAACAGCAGTGAATACAAACACATCGATTGCGTACATTCGTACTCAGACAATTCTATCATTGATTCTCTGGGCGATATTCTCAGTGCTCTTTTTCATTTTATTGCTGCCAGATTTCGCGATCTTTGCAAGTATGCATACAATGTTTTACAATCTTAATGGGCCATTTCGATATGAAACAAATGAAGGTTGTTGTAAACAAATCTTTTAAACTACTGAAATATGACAAACAACGATTTTTAATGCAATTGCAAATACAATTTCTATTTAAAAAAATAAATCAGAAAAATCATTCCATTCGATTTCAGTACGTCTGGCATCCCTATAAACTACTAATATACAGACATATGTATTATAGCGCCCTACCTCTCTTCGTGGCACCACTCAGCCAGCCAGCCCCCATACTTCTCGCTATGGTAAACATTTTGCGCACATCGTCGTAGACATTTATTTTTGTTTGAGTGGCCGATGACGTGTATATGTGTAGTGAGAGTGTGTGTAGTGTATCCCCAACCATAACAAGCTAATAATGTTGACTTATTTAGTTGCTAAAAGACGGTTCGAGTGGCTCAACGTCAATACTGAGTACGAAAATTCGTTCGAAAGCGTTGTCATCATCGTCATAGCAGATGCGCGCGCGTTTCCCCCACAGAAAAGAAAAATTCATTAGCAAATTAATTCGTAACTCAATTAAAAAAATTCTTTTGACATCTTGAATAATTGTTTTGACTCAGTGAAAAAAATATAACCCGCTGGAAACGATGCGCTATTGTGAAATCTAATGTCAAAAACAGCTGTAATATAACGAAACAAATGTTGAAATTTGCAACCCAGAAACGGAAACAAATAATACCGGGAAAATGTAAAACCCCTATTTTCTTCATTTAAATAATATTAAAATTTCCGCTACTTTTAGATTAAAATTATTTTTCGTGGAAAGAGACAGGCTGTTTCTTCGGCCTGATATAAATTCACCTTAAATTAGATTTGTGAATATTAGCATGTTCAGGTTCATATTCTGATATCTGAATAATTGAAGCTACATTTAAAGAAAAAAATTTCTTTTATAATTCTGCAGTTTCGATATGACGATAAACTACTCCTCTCGGTATAGATATTAACTATGTACAGTTGAGGAAAAGAAATAGCACATCCTAACATTTGTTGCCACACTGTATGGAAGCCAGAAAGTACTGACATAGGTATTTCGATTCGATTCTTGAGTATATTAAACTATTTAGGCCAGACTTATTACTATTTTCGCCAGTGTCTTGTAAGCATTTAGTTTACCAACAAATTTTGCTAATCCGGGCTGGTGAAAATTATTCCCACGCAAATGGGTTAATCGTACGTATATTTTATAATTCTCTAAAAAAATTGCATATTTATTGATTAATGGTTGTTTACATTATGTTCTCGGTACATGCGTACATTTGCATGGTCGAATAATAAAACCTTGCAATCGCAAAGAATTAATTTCTCTGAATTAATATTTGTTCTGTTTGCACTAGCACTTTGTTAATTTATATTTTGTTGTTTTTGTATATTTGTATGAATTTTTTGGCAAGCAATGAATGACCTGTTCTAATTTTATGTTCAACATATGTATGCTATACATATTATACAAACGATTGGATATATTAGTGCCCTATATGAATGTATCAGTTTCGATAAAAAAAGAAACATAACTGGAATTCGAATCCCAGTATGGCCTCTTTAAATACCTGTAGGTTGACAGCATCCAGTAATCGTCAGTTTAGTACTTAGATCTGTTCCAAAACCTGCAATATTCATTTTTTTTAATATTTATTAATTTAATTAAAAAGGACACTTTTATTTAAGAAAATAACTATTTTTAATTTTAGATAATGTTCATTCGACTTACTTAATCTATTATAATGTTTAATCGAATTTTTACCGCCCACATCGCTTTGACAGCATTTAGATCAGCTCATAATAGCAGCATTGCGAATACTACATTCGAAAATCCTTTATCATAATTTTAGAAAAGATGGAGTCAGAGGCAAAGAATCAGTAAACAAGTTATCATTTTAAATTTCGTTGAAATTGCTGATGTGTAAATTAAAGATATTTAGCTTCATATCTTAAAATGTTTAAAGATTTGAATTAGATTATTTGCACATATTAATGCTATATAAATTCCAATATTTTGTTGATTTTTTTACTTTTGAACCATGACATAATTATACAAGGTAGTCTCATGTAGTCATATGTTTCCAAAATTGAAGGTTTTAAAATTTAAATGAAAATACCTTCCTTCGAAATGTACGCATATATATTTATAAATATTTTGAAGTTACCTGCATTTAAAACTTATAATTATAAGTTGTAACAACCGTGGTTAAATCTTGACACCAATGTGCAGTTTTAAAAAATATATTTTGTTTAATTTATTGAAAATATGCCAATCGACATATATACAATTTTATGGAAATTCCATTACCCTACCTTTCATAATTATGCCATGTTTTGAATCAATCTGTGATTTTTGTGTGGATTTTAGTCTCCTACCATGCGTAGCTTTTCAGTAACACATTTACCGCGTTGTAGGAGGTTTGCTTGCATTCTCTTTATACACTTTTTACATGACGAATTTTAATTCAATTTATTAATCAAAAAACTGCTCATTTGCCATATTATGAAAATATTGCAATATGACAGTCGAAAAACTAAAAAATCATGCAGGTTGTGGAACAGACTGTTAGAGTAGAAAATTTTGAACGTGGCTTAAGTCCATATTATCTTATATTGAGGTATTTAAGGGTTTGTGTTTGATTTGTTTCTAAAATTATCGTTAAGCGGTATTGATTTTGTTTGAGGCTTTGTGAAATCAAAATCAAAAATGAACTTAAACCACTTTCAAAATAAACGACTCTTTTGTTGATCGAATTTGTTTAGTTCCCTTGAATATTTGAGTTCGACGTAATACGGCCGTACAAACATTTTGCCATAGGCTAGGTTAGAGATGTACGGCGGCTCATGTCAAATTCTGCAACCAGGTTCCCTTGACCATCTGTTGTCGACTACCTCGCCGTAGATCAAGCGGATTGTACCAATGAAATAGCCAATGGGCGGTTGCATAGATCTCTCAATCGGATAGTTGGACGACTGTGAACCCGATCGAGCAAGTTCATCGGCAATCTCATTCACTTCTATCACGAGCCGCCTGACTATGGGTCGATTGAATAATTTTGTTCATCACGTCGGATTGTAGATAACGGGTTAGAGAGTTTTTGAGAACTGGAACAGACTAAATGTTTAATAAATATTTATTCTACAATGTCATTATAGGAAATGTGTATAAAATAACAACGAATGCTTGCGATAATTATGCTCTGCACTGTTAAACAATTTGTGATATTGTTAGATACATTAAAAAATTCAATGTAATGGCGTTTAAAACTACATGACTTCGAAAATTGTTTGGAATTTTTGTGTGGAAAATTTCAATGAATAAGCTAAGCATGACGTATAGTGATAATTGTATTTATTAGTATTTGAGTTAATTATAATGGCGCGTGATTTTCTTTTGTAGGGGTTTCCGCAATTATGCTATTATCTTATGCTGCCGCTTTTTGTCCATATATATGTATATCAGCAATTTATACCTTAGGAAGTAAATAAAAAGTTATCTTTGTCCTATCGACTTTGAAAACTAATTCTAGTCACCACATACATATTAAGTGTATGTATGTTTATTATTTTTGATGTGAGGGGTTCAAATTCCTTCGCAGTTCTAGAGATGTTTTTCAGTGAGTATGGATGGATATGTTCAGATGACCTGTCGATTTTATTAACCTGATTTAAATGCTGATCAACAATACGTATAACCCATACGTATGTAGCAGTTAAATTGAACCTCATAATGTGTCAACATTATCTGTTTGACACCGTGTACTACCCATTTATTTTTGCTTCGTGAGGTTTCGTTTATCTATCAATTCGACGTTGGTTGCCATGCTGATAAAAAACAAAAACATTTTTTTTATTTAAAAATAAAATACACCAACTACCAAACCTATCTTTTTACTCCTCTTCTACTGGTCATTCCAATCATTTCAATTGAATTTATTTAAGCAAAACACAAAAATATATAAAAATTCACAAGAACTTTGTGTGTAGTAAGCGAATACTATTTCGAGATGGAGAGATTCGAAATGTATGTCTGTATGTTAAAAGTCGTTTCATAATTTGCACACGCAAACACCACACAAAGCGCTTTCTTTCACTCACCCCACTGCACTCGTACACACATACATACCTAAATATTGGTATGCTTATTATTTCTTATGTTGGCGTTTTGGATTAAACTTGTTTCGTTGTACGGGCATGCTTTTTTTTACCAGCGAGTGTACAAGTTCGCATACATAAAGTGCATACAGTGCGTGAACAATGTATCCATACACCAATCAATAGTCCAACGTTTTACCATAGCTCATTTATTGATAATAGCAATTAACAATGTGATCGTTTTAGCACAAAACGAACAATATAAGAATTTGAGTCATATATCCCGCCAATAAATTAAACAAATTGCAAAAAAAACCAGTAAGGAAAGTAGTAAAGTCGGACGGGGCCGACTATATGATACCCTTCACCACTATGGGTATATTAAACAGGACTATTAACATGTAATTGGATGAAAAAAGTAATATTTATCTAAATGTGAATCTACCTAGATCTATCCATAAAGTATGTTAATCGACTTCAAACAAATATAAATAAGTCCGTTGGGCTATGTCTGTACTTCTAGAAAACGCAACTAGGTAATTGTATGCTCAATTTTGTGCGTTGTGCACAATTTGATGTCAATCTGACTAACATGAGGAGTCTGATGCCCAATTTACTTGAAATCGGTCGAAAATATATATGGAAGCTCTATCCAAATATTAAGCGATTTCAAACAAACTTGTCACAGGTTAGGTTATACTAATTTCAGAACGTTTTGTTTCTATTGGTTCCTTAGTACGTCAATTACTTAAAATCAATCTATAATAAAAGGGAGCTATATCTAAATCTGGACCGATTTTCACGAAACTTTGCAGACATCATTCTAGGCTCAATTCAGTACGTTATGACAAATTTCGTGCAAATCGAAAGTTATGTAGGGACTTTGGGGCACCATTTACATGAAATCGTACGAAACTATATGTGGGAGCTATATCTAAATCTGGGCCGATTTTCTCGAAACTTGGTAGACATCATTCTAGGCTCAATTCAGTGCGTTATGCCAAATTTCGTGCAAATCGAAAGTTATATAGGGACTTTGAGGCACCATTTACATGAAATCGGACGAAACTATATATGGGAGCTATATCTAAATCTGGACCGATTTTCTCCAAACTTGGCAGACATCACTCTAGGCTTAATTCAGTACGTTATGCCAAATTTCGTGCAAATCAAAAGATATATAGGGACTTTGGGGCACCATTTACATGAAATCGTACGAAACTATATATGGGAGCTATATCTAAATCTGGACCGATTTTCTCGAAACTTGGTAGACATCATTCCAGGCTCAATTCAGTACGTTATGCCAAATTTCGTGCAAATCGAAAGTTATATAGGGACTTTGAGGCACCATTTACATGAAATCGGACGAAACTATATATGGGAGCTATATCTAAATTTGGACCGATTTTCTCCAAACTTGGCAGACATCACTCTAGGCTTAATTCAGTACGTTATGCCAAATTTCGTGCAAATCGAAAGTTATATAGGGACTTTGAGGCACCATTTACATGAAATCGGACGAAACTATATATGGGAGCTATATCTAAATCTGGACCGATTTTCTCCAAACTTGGCAGACATCACTCTAGGCTTGATTCAGTACGTTATGCCAAATTTCGTGCAAATCAAAAGATATATACGGACTTTGGGGCACCATTTACATGAAATCGTACGAAACTATATATGGGAGCTAAATCTAAATCTGGACCGATTTTCTCCAAACTTGTTAGACATCATTCTAAGCTCAATTCAGTACGTTATGCCAAATTTCGCGCAAATCGAAAGATATATAGGGACTTTGGGGCACCTTTTACATGAAATCGGACGAAACTATATATGGGAGCTATATCTAAATCTGGACCGATTTTCTCCAAACTTGGCAGACATCACTCTAGGCTTAATTCAGTACGTTATACCAAATTTCGTGCAAATCAAAAGATATATAGGAACTTTGGGGCACCATATACATGAAATCGGACGAAACTATATATGGGAGCTATATCTAAATCTGGACCGATTTTCACGAAACTTGGCAGACATCATTCTAGACCTAAATGATTAAGCTGTACCAAATTTCGTGCAAATCGAAAGATATATAGGGGCCGTTTACATTAAATCGGTTAAATATATATATGGGAGCTATATCTAAATCTGAACCGATTTTTCCCAATTTCAATAGGGTTCGTCCTTGGGCCCAATAAGTGACCTATGCCAAATTTCATTCAATTCGGATCATAAATGCGACCTGTACTTTGTTTACAATTTAACATGCATAAATCGACTTAGAAAGTGATTCTATGCATATTCTCAAAAGGAACCATGTGTCTATCTCGTTTCCTTTTGCCTGTTACAAACATATGCACAAAGACATAATACCCTGTACCACAGTGTGGTGAAGGGTATAAAGAGCAGATTTATTGTTATTATAAATGTAAATTAAGATTATTTATTGTTCTCCTGGTAACTAAAATTTGGTGTTGCATTTAGTTTCTGAAATCCATGCTCACATCATCATATCAATTACACTATTCTCCTTTGAATTAGTTGACTTTTAAGTACCCGAAAATGTAATTTTGCCCCAATAAAAATCAGCGCAAAGGAACATGTGTTAAGTTTTTTTGAAACTGTTCAGATATAGGCATTGCTCTCCTATTTAATTTGTATGTCTTATGAATTGTGCATCAAATACGCCATGCTCGTCCGATTGATGCGATGTGTTGTCCATATTACTATATTTAATACGGACTAAGTTTCTCAGATTTAGTTTAGATCGGCATAGATTTATCTCAATTATATAACAATTACGTATGGTTTCGTGTATGTACATTATCTTTGTTTAAATTGTTTAACAATGCAGATTTTAGAATTATAATTACTTTTATCACCCCCTACATTTCATATTATCAGAATAGAGTCTTTCTTCGCAATCTTTTTTATTTGCGTGGTCAAATACTTACAGCACCCATTGTGTAACCATATACATATGCGCAAACATATAAATATGAGCATTTCACTGGGGGTAATTGACCTCAAACGCATTGATTGCTATTGAACATGTGAGTAAATGTAAACAATTAAATGACCACATCATTTATCAGTTTTATTCATTGAGTGTTGTGCAAAAAATAAAAGAAGGAACTACACAATTAACAGTGAACCAAATAGGGCTTTTGCTTCTGTTAAAAATTTATAAAATTGCATATTTAGATCTATAGGTTTAACAATATTGTAAAATATCTCTATGTGGAATTTTATCAAGCTTCATCCGTATTGTTTTTTTTTTTCAAATGTTATAAAGAACGAAAAAATTAAGAATACAATTTAAAATTGTCATTATGTGTAGGTAATTCTGATATTTTCTTTCATACCGTTTTTATGAATAAAAAATATCGTGGTTTTCCTGTAGCCGACACAATATTGGGGCACTTAAGGGGACCTCCCCCAATCTCGATTTTAAATTTTCAAGATTTTCATGGGGCTGGTAAATGAATACCAATGCATGTTAAGGTTTGTAACTTTACACATATATAATTGACGATTTAAAAGAGAAGAAAAATAATTTGCAAAATTTGGTTCTTGTTGTTTTTGGTGATTAAAGAAAAGTCCTTATTTTTGATGGCGGGCATGATAACTCATCACTGGAACATCGGAATCCGGAAATTCCAACGTTGTTACAAAGAGTGCATGTATGGCTCTCGTATGACATAGGATTATTGACTTCGCTCAAAAATTAACACAATGGCGGACCTTTGAAAATTCGCCTATTTTTGACCACAAACTTCACCGATTGGCTTTGTCCTAGTTCATACGATAGCTATACACTCCCAGAGAAACGTGTCAAAATTTGGAGCCGATTGGATTATTAGTTTTTGAGTTATCGTGTCCGCAATTCGTAAAAACACTGCTTCGAGAAAAATGCGTTTAAAGTTTGAGAATCACTCTTGCAGTTACTTGATGCTGACACAATAAATCGGCTATATCTTCAAGAATTCCTAAGATTTTCACTTGATTGATTGATTTTCATTTCGTAGGGACATTCTTGAATTAGTGTAGATTCGAAAAACTAAATTAAATTTTTAATATATAAATATGAATTTTGACTGTGCATAGATATAAGATTTTCCGAGCAATGATCCGGGTAAAAGTTGAAAATGATGATGAAATTATACGAATATCGAATTTTAATTTAATTTCGTCTTTATTTACTTTGTAATTGAAGCTAAATTTTGTGTGAGTTTTCTACTTTTTTAAATCGTAAACGACATATACATTAGAACTTTTTACCGGATAACCTACTTTAGGAGGATTTATTTGACATATGTGCAAAGGAATTGACAATTGAAACCCACTAGGTTAACGAAATCCGCTTAAATGTAAACGTACTATTATAACCGTACTCTTTTGTAGCAACGATTAATTTACGTCATAACTCAAAATCCTAAGATACGGCGATTTTGCTCATTATACTAAACATGGTCTTTCATTCCATCAGGAATATCCACCCCCAGATTATGACCTCCATTTTGTCACATAGTGCAACTTTATCTATTCCCATTTCTCTAAAAAAGTTCAATTTTGTTTTGAATTGGATGCATGTTATAACTCTATGCCCAAAAAATTATGTATCAAATTCACGCTTTTAACGATGTTTCATTGACCGTTGAAGTTCAAGGTGATAATAGCATTCCATGACTTCAAGATCGCGTAAGCGACGCTTAATATATGCACTCAAATGCAATGAGTAGAGATGCCAACGAGTCTGTCGTATTCGCAGTGGGCACAATACTCAGCTTTCCCCTCCCCATTATGAGCTTGCTACCCTATTGTTCCACTCGATTATATATCTGCAACGTCGTTTTTCAATGAATGAAATAGCATTAGGTAGAAAACAGAGCCGCCGGATGTTTTGTTAGTTTTCGGTACAGCTGATTCTGTTTTCGATCCAAGCAAATGATAATGACCGCAATTAGTTATTTTTAGAAATGGGAAAAATTTAATTAAAGCAAAGATTACAATGGCAAACGGTCGCGAATTGTGATTACGATGGTATGAGCATTCCCCGCTTATTGTACATTATTTGTACGCTTCTATCCTCACAAATGAGAAAAATGTGGATGTTCGTTTCTGGCTTCTCTAGTTGTGGTAAATGTAAATCGACATAGTTTCGCTTTTTTCTTTCCATGTGTTTTGTTATTATTTGTAGCTAGCATTTTACCCTTATAGGAAATGTATTTTTTTTTTTCTTATCGAATGACGCGAAAAAAATATAGCGCGGTTAGAGGAGATAAAGTAACATATTTATTTTCAATTAGTCATAGCTATGTTTGCAGAACAACATATCCCTGACCAAGAAATTTTACCAAAACTGACGTACCTCACATTATAATACCGTGTGACTACTTTAAATAATACCTTTTCTAGAAGAGGTTTTAGTAGGTTTTGTATAAATAACTTGTTAGCGATCAAATTTTTTCGCTCGATTTCTGATTTGTGCTATCATTTAATCGATATAACTTCTTGAATTCACTGATACTTTTGATACTAACAAGCGGAAACATTTTTATAATAAATACATAACTGGTTGACAACCTAAAAAATATCTAATTGCAATATCGGATATTCTACAGAAGTTACAGCTATACATGACACAGCATAAATGTCACTTATATTTGACAATAATTTAAAAATTTATATTTGAAAGAAATAATACTGTTAATAATCTATGAATATCCGATATCGCCACGCAAAGGATTTTGGTGTCGACCAATGAAAATAATATTCTCATTTTATGTAAAAGCATATTCCTACAGAGGTTTTTTCTCTACTTTACTTTGCAGAAGTCGCCTTCTTCACAAAACAGCCAGGAATATTTAAATTCTGTTTGGTGGCACCAAAATCCAGAAGTAGTTACATAACCTGTACTGAAAAAAGCTGCAGTGATACTTCTAGAACACAAGAGATTCTACAAGAGATTGCAGTCGACGAGTCGGATATAAGTACTGACCAAACCACAGCAACCTACAGAGTTTTTAGCGAAGAGAACGTAACGATAAAAACGCCAAGGGCAACATCAGCACAAGAAGAAGAGCAGGAAGAAAACCTCCACTATAGCGCTATCAATGAATTGGTAATAAAACAACAACCACGAAGTAAGAACGCCTCATTAAATAGTAAAGAGCCCAGCCTAAATTCACTAAACATTGGCGAGAGAGATTTGGTGAAACCAAAATCATTGACAGCACCACCGCGTCTGGAAGGAAATTTCCGAAATTCCTTGAACGATTTACTTTTGGCATCTAGGCGATCCGAGTATCTTCAGTACAGTTGTGCTTCACTCGCTTCTTCAGGTAATAATAATACTAAAAAGACTAAAGAAGTCAGTCACATCGAAGTAGAAGAGAGTAACACCATGTCAGCTTCAACCGCAGCCAGTAGCGCAGGAGGTGCTTCGACAAGCGATAAACAGCCCTGGCCCAATTCGAAAGATGACTACGAGCTGAGAGATGTTATTGGTGTTGGTGCCACAGCTGTTGTCCATGCGGCCCTTTGCATACCGCGTAACGAAAAATGTGCTATTAAACGTATCAACCTTGAGAAATGGAACACCTCCATGGACGAGCTGTTGAAGGAGATCCAAGCGATGTCATCGTGCAATCATGAGAATGTCGTAACGTATCACACTTCTTTTGTAGTGAGAGAAGAGTTATGGCTGGTCTTGAGACTACTCGAAGGTGGCTCCCTTTTGGATATTATAAAGCATAAAATGCGCACAACTAATTGCAAGAATGGTGTGTTTGACGAGGCCACAATTGCCACCGTGCTCAAAGAGGTGCTGAAGGGTCTCGAATATTTCCATTCAAATGGCCAGATACATCGCGATATAAAGGCCGGTAATATTCTCATTGGCGATGATGGCACCATTCAAATTGCCGATTTCGGTGTAAGTGCCTGGTTGGCAACCGGTCGAGATTTGTCGCGGCAAAAGGTGCGCCATACGTTCGTGGGTACTCCTTGTTGGATGGCACCCGAAGTCATGGAACAAGATCATGGGTATGACTTCAAAGCTGATATTTGGTCCTTTGGTATAACAGCCATAGAAATGGCAACGGGCACGGCTCCATACCACAAGTACCCACCGATGAAGGTGTTGATGTTGACCTTGCAGAATGATCCTCCAACTTTAGACACAGGTTCTGAGGAGAAAGACCAGTACAAGGCATATGGCAAGACATTCCGCAAGATGATTGTGGAATGTCTGCAGAAGGAGCCGTCTAAGAGGCCCACGGCTGCCGAACTATTAAAGAATGCATTCTTTAAAAAGGCTAAAGATCGGAAGTATTTGACACAAACATTGCTGGCTTCTGGTCCATCAATGGAGACTCGCGTACATAAGGCTGCAAAACGTCAGCCGGGTCAGTCAGGACGTTTGCACCGCACAGTTACCGGTGAATGGATGTGGTCGGATGAGGAAGACGATGGTAAACGACATTCGTCTGACTCGGAATCAGACGAGCGGCCTGTTAATCGTTTAGAAAGAGCCGATTCTTCCGATAGTGATCGGGAAGATCAGTCAGAACACACTGAACCCACTGCCTCCGTATCTGTTCCCCAACATCAGGCACATGCCTCGCTAAATCAACCTGCGCAAACGCAGCCAGTTCAGCAACCATCATCTCACGGTGGTTTGCAACAGGCACAACAACCACACCAACTGCAGGATGCACTTTTGCAACAACAAATACAACAGTCACCTGCCACAATGTCACCCAATTCTGTGGCACAAGCCACAGAAGCAATGGCGCAGATGCCAGTCCCATCCGTCGATGCTAGTGGTGCTGGGGCCGATGCTCCGCCCGTAAACCTTGTTTTGCGTATGCGAAACATTCGTCGTGAACTGCATGACATTCGTTTCGAGTTCGCTGTGGGTAAAGACTCCGCAGAAGGCATTGCTGCTGAATTGGTCGACGCCGGTCTAGTAGATCCTCTTGACACACAGCCAATGGCTATAAATTTGCATCAGTTAATCGAACAGCGACATGCCTTGAAAACCGTAACGTTCCAATTAAATTCAGGGGTACAACCAGGTGAAGTACCCGATGATCGCTCGCTGGTCGGGTATGCTCAAATATCAATTACAGATTAAAAAATTTCTACTCCAGAGGATGATCACTATAAAGGAGCTCTAGACATGCCCCGAACCCCCCCTATAGACACAAACGCTGACACCATCACAACAGCCTACCCAATAATAGCAAGTTGAATCTAAATCGCATTCGTATTTGCAGAGTATAACACTATTCATTTCGAGTTTGGGAACACTCTTCACCATTTACTACATAAATCTGCATACATTAAAAGGGTCTAGGAATTGCCTTCCGTCAGCTGCCTATCCATCCAACCTTTCCAATCTCATGCGCTGCCTCTGCTACGCGTTGTAATTTGCATGGTTTGGGGAACAACCAATCCAAATGAATTGCAATCTGTACACGCTCTCCTCTTCTGTATGACTCAAACGAATTCATGTCATATGTGCGTAATTAATCGTTAAATTGATTTTACTATGTAATTATTTATAATTATTAATTTAAATGTATTGTTGTTTCTTTCTTCATTTATATTAAATATATTTCATTTTTTATTAATAATGATACTGATTCCCCGAAATTATATACGATACGATATTTAGCTAAACATATACATAAATACAACCAAATAGATTAATTGTGTAATTAATAAGTACTTATCATTCGTTTATATATATTATATAGTAATAATTACTTGTAATTTATTGAATCTTCTTTAAGAGAGAGTATTTTTAAATAAAAATCACATTTTAAATTAAACGACAAGGGACAAAACCTATTCCTGGCAAACCAACAACAAGAACCATTTACTTAGTGGGAACTGTGATGTATCGTAAGTGTAAGTGTATCAGAAGTTTGGGCATGATGTGACGTGTGTGAAGTTGTTGTAAATACCTACAATTAACAAAAATCGTAAAATACAGATGCACTGTAGGAAATAAAAACAAACCGACATAAACGAACTTGGTTTTTTCGGCAGTAATCTGCTTAGTAAATAGTTGATATAGGCATGCGACCACAATTCTCCGTTTAATTCATGTGTGTCCTTAGGTATGTTTGAGAACCCAATAATTTGTACAAATTGTTACGGTATGTTGTTCGATAACTTTAAAGTTCATTAAATGAGAGAGAAATTTAGGCAATTGTTTACCGAGGTTTGGAAAAATCTTAATGGCATAATAGGTAAGCTGAGAAGTTATTCAAATTTTAACATATTACTTGAATACAGTATTATTGAAAAATATAACTGCGCCGCATTTAAATTACTAAATATTTAAATTAAGTATATCCTTTTAAATTTAATTATGAATAAAATCAACGCGTGAGTATGATACACAAATATTAGAATTCCAATTAAACTGATTTATTTTATGAATTTCGAATATTATAAATGGTTGTGTGCATATTTTTAACTCAAAAACTTTGGAAATCCTATTGATAACGGAAAACAGGAATTAAAGGTAAAGAGAAAGGGGTAGTCAGGAGAAAGAGAATTATTTTTTCTATTTAGATCCATATGTGATTCACGCAAATATGTTACAATTTTGGCATAATGCCATGTTCTGACGGGCATTCGAACAACGTAGTTCGCTCTCAGAATTACGTACATGA
Source organism: Musca vetustissima (assembly GCF_032173495.1). Classification (NCBI taxonomy): domain Eukaryota; kingdom Metazoa; phylum Arthropoda; class Insecta; order Diptera; family Muscidae; genus Musca; species Musca vetustissima. Next base: position 205,643 of record NW_026877568.1, read on the forward strand.
ATTAACCCTTTCATACAACACTATTCTTAATTCATGTCATCAGAATTTTTTTATTTCATACATTTTGTTTCTTGTTTTACACCAAAATTGTAACATATTTGCGTGAATTACATATGGATCTAAATAGAAAAAATAATTCTATTTCTCCTGACTATAATATCAACCCCTATCTCTTTACTTTTAATTCATGTTTTCCATTTTTTCTGAAAATATTGTTGTTTTCAATACATTTTTATATTTTCTCAATTCAAATGTCACATTTAAAAAATTGGAGAATTTTTGTTTGGGTTTCCCCACTTTTGTTTCTCGTTTTGTACGCTAATTAGAACCAAGGGGAAAGAAATGCATATTGCATTATGTAGACAACAAAATTTACATCCTTCTGCATATATAAAAACTGGAATTTTGGTTAATTTTCATTCATCATTTTCAATTTTACTGAAAAAGTTTGAAAAATTTAAAAATTTTTTCATGCTGTCAAAATTAATTTATTTTCTATAAATTCTCTCAATTGTTAGGGATGGGACAAAATTCTTGGTGATTCAGAGAGTGATTCGAATTGAACAACGTACAAAATTCGGTGTTCGCTCAGACAATTTTGTATGGGGAACTAAGTAATTACTTCATAATTAAGGGTCGAACACCGAATGAGAGGGCGGACAACGCTGGTCTGTTCATGGCATTACGGTATATATTCTTACATATTCTCTTAATTTCAAATTGTTATCGTAAGAATTTTTAAATAACGTTTTTAGACAGGCTGAATCCCAGTATGTTGTTTTTATAAAAACAACTATTTATTAATAACAATAAATAAATGAATTAGTTTGCAATTATGCAACACGCGTTATAGCTCAAATTACAATATGACAACACGAATCATTCTTTCAACCACCATTATCGAAAATTCGAAACTACAGCTCCCGTTTTTTGCTCATTCCGGTTCATACAAAATAATGGGAGTGATTTCGCTTGTGAAATCATTGCGAATGACAGAAAAGGTTGATAAATCAGAATGGTTTGATTTCTTTCCAATTCATTAACTAAATAATCGAATCGACTTGAACTTGTAATTTATATTTTGGGATTATTATTTTTTTATTTTATTAAAAAAATTGAACTGAATCGACCCATTTGGGTCTTCGCAAACATTTTCAGTTATAGCAGCGACATTTTCAGTGGAACAAGCGAAAATTCTCTTCAAAATTTCTTCACAATTATGCTAATTGCTCGCGTAGTTCGTAGTTGTGACCGAATCGCCGTTTTATTGATTAATTGATAATTTTTATGCGTGGTGAGATAGTTAGGCGATCTATTTTCGTCAATGTTAGACTTTCAATTGAAAATAAAACAATTGGTTTAAGAAGTTAGTTTGACAGAATTCCAGTCCCATACTTTTGAATAACCCTGTACCAGAAAATATGAATGAAGCGGTTGGTTCGTTAGTAAAAAGTGGTTCTCGTACTCCAAGAATCTACAAGTTTTTAATACGATAACAAATTTTTCTTTACGATATCGAAGATAATAGTAAAAATTAGTAGATTCTTGCAGTACGGAAACAGACCAATATTTATAATTTTACCAAGCAAGTTTTAAAATAAATTCACCAATCGAATATTTTTGTTAAAATTTTTTTTAGATTTTCTTAGATGTCTGACTATTTTGATGAATTGGGTCACGAACCCACTGGACCAGAAGGGGCCAATGATTTCGATCGTCATTACAAGCGCTTGCAAGTACTGGCCATAATGAATGGAATAGATATGGAAATAGAAGTACCAGAAGCGTCAAAAAGAGCCATAGCTGAATTCCCGGTACATGAGGTAACCGATAATGACGACAAGGACAATCTTGAGTGTGCAGTATGCAAGCAGCCAGCTGAAAATGGGGAAAAATATAAAATTTTGCCATGCAAACACGAGTTTCACGAGGAATGTGTATTGCTTTGGCTGAAGAAAGTAAGTATTCTGTCATGCAGATGTATTTGCATATACGTATGTATATATTAATGAGTGTTGGATATTTTCTACTCTTTGTTTAGGCCAACTCCTGTCCCTTGTGCCGATTTGAGCTGGAAACAGATGATGAGGCGTATGAAGAATTAAGACGTTATCGTCAAGATGAATCGAATCGTCGTGAAAGACAAAGCAATTTATTAGATTCGATGTTTTCATAAAGTTATAAATATACATACATATATAAATATATATGAGAGGGTGAGGGTACATACATATATTTGAAATAAATGGTATTAGGTTTAAAAACATCGTGTTTGTGTCTTGTGTTTCATTATTTATGGGTTGAGACGATGGACATTATGGACTATTTCAAGGTTTTTACCAGGTTTAAGGTTTATTTATTTAATTTATTTAATAAAATATAGATTTTGCAGAAAATGCGTTTCCTCTGTTCCATGCGTCAATTGAAACGCATGGAACAGAGGAACTTCTACAGCTTTTCAATCAGAGTGAAAAAAAACATTCATTAAATTTTTTACACAATATGAAGCCTGCTATAACGAACAATTCTTCATCATTAAGGCTAAAATCAAGATTTTTCTTTTTAGGCGGTTTTGCAGCGAATGATAAAGTGCTTTATAGTACGTTTACATTTTACCATAGTTATTAAATCCGGTAAATCTAAATTGTCAACTCCACTACATATGTCAAAAAAAAACTTCATACAGGTTGTTAACCCGGCAAAATTTCTAGTGTAAATCCGTTTTATCTCAATTTAACTGCTAAATCGAGCTCATTTACCTCGATTTGCCATACAAAGTAAAATTCACTCAATATCTCGATTTGCTCGAAATCCTATGCTAAATGGAGATAAATTCAAATACAACCCTGCGTTTGTACAAAAAAAACTATAATTTCTCATTAAAGTATGCCTTCAAATTATTAATTATTCAAAATAGTCTCCTAACAACAGATGTCAGCTGTCTTTTTTTTATTTATAGTAAATACTAGCAAAGTTCCCGCTACTTCGTATGCGGAAAGGGAATACAAAAAAAAATATTTCATATGGAAATCCTGAATACTGTATAATTTGCTGTACTATGGTTCTGAATTCCACCTCTATTTCTGCATCTAATATTAATTTTATTACAATTAAGTACTCTTCATTTAGCACTTTCCGAACACATAAGTACACATTTTCAAGATCTCCTCCATACCATCAGCACCACTAATTTTAGTACCAAAAACCATTTAGTCGTTCTTTCTAAATCTCTGTCAGTGACCCACATTCCAAATTTTAGGTTTCCAGCTCTCTTCATTACCCAAATCCTAAATTGTTCCAAATTTAGTGAATTTTCTATTCTATTTACTATTTGTACACATAAATTCGAGTTTCCAAAGTTTTCCCCATATCTCAATGCTACACTTCAATCTGAATCCCAAATCTCAAGATTCAACCAAATCCAAATTGTTTCAAATTTAGTACCATTTAGTAGTTTTCATACTCATAAGTAAGAATTTCTAAAACCACATCAATCCTACACTCTAAAAGTAATCTTACTTCCACCAAAGTCCAAATTGTTCAAAATTTAGTGCTTTTCAATATTCCAAACCTACTTCCAATCGTAAGTCAAAATTTAAGAATTTCAGCTCTATATGTCCACTAAATTGTACCATATTTGGTACCATTCTTTACTTTTCCCCGAGTAACATAAGTTGCAACTTTCAGGTTTCGAGTTCTACCCGTTCACTAAAGTCCAAATTGTACCAAACTTTGTGATTGTCGTACCCAAAGTACGAATTTCCAAAAATATCTCAGTCATGCACTCCAATAATGACCTTAAGTCCACATTTAAAGATTCCAGCTCTATTCGTTCACCAACGTCCAAATTGTACCAAATTTAGTACAATTTATTATATTTCGTAGACGTAAGTACGAGTTTCTAAAACTGCCTCAATTCCATACTGAAACACATAGATTCGTTCACATAGATCCAAATTGTACCATATTTAGTACTTTTCGTACTCATAAGTTCGAATTTCCAACACTGTCTCAATCCTTTGCTATAAGAGTAATTTTATTTTCAAATCCATCCATCTCTATCCTTTCACACAAATCTAAATGTTACTAAACATAGTACTACCTCCACTACCTCATCCTACACTCCAACCTTATTTTTAAGTTCAAATATTAGGATTCCCGCTCACACAAAACGAATTGTGCCATATTTAGTACCATTTAGTGCTTTTCGTATCCATAAGTACGAAATTCCAATACTTCCTTAATCCTGTAATTTTAATTCCAAATTTACGTTTACCATCTTTATCCGTTAACTCGAATCAAAATTGTACCAAATTTTGTACCATTTAGTACACATAATGACGAATTTTCAAAACCTACCGACATATCTCAATTCTGCACTCAAACTGAATCTCAGACCTATCCGTTCACACATTTGTAAGCTTTTTGGTACCATTTAGTACTTTTTTTTCTATAATTAAAAATATCCTAAACTATGTCAATCCTACGCTTTAACAGTAATTTTAATTCAAAAATTCGGGAGTCCAGCTCTATCAGTTCACACGTAATCAAGTTGTACCAAATATAATACTATTTAGTACACATAGGTACTATGATTCCCTATCTCAATTCTATATTCAAACATCAACCATTTGTCCAAATTATGGGTTTCCAGCTCTCTCCGTTCACCCAAATCCAAATTATACCAAATCTAGTGCCGTTTAGTACTATTCGTACACATAAATACGAGTTTCCAAATATGTCTCTATAGCTCAATCTTCAACAGAAATCTATCCTTTCAAGCAAAATCCAAAATCCAATTATTTGCAAGAGTACACACGTCAACCATCCAACAAAACTTCCTGCATACCCCGATCCTACACCCCCATAATGATTCCAATTTCAAATTTCAGGATGGAGCACCCGCAATTTAAAATGTACCAAATTTAGTACACAGTAGTACGAATTTCCAATATTTCCTACTTAACCCACACCCCCACAGTTATCCAAAATCCAAGTTTCAGGATTCCAACTCTATCGGTTCACCCTCAATTCAAATTGTACCAAATTTAGTACACAGTAGTACGAATTTCCAAAACTTACCCCAAACCTTCGCCCCAACAGTGATCCTAAATCCACGTTTCAGGATTCCAATTCTATCGGTTCGCCCACAATTCAAATTGTACCACATTTAGTACACAGTAGTACCAATTTCCAAAACATCCTACAGACCCCAATCCTACACCCCCACAGTGATCCTAAATCCAAGTTTCAGAATTTCAACTCTATCGGTTCACCCACAATTCAAATTGTACCAAATTTTGTACATAATAGTACAAATTTCCAATACTTCTTACTTAACCCACACCCCCACAGTTATCCAAAATCCAAGTTTCAGGATTAAAACTCTATTGGTTCACCCTCAATTCAAATTGTACCAAATTTAGTACACAGTAGTACGAATTTCCAAAACTTACCCCAAACCTTCGCCCCAACAGTGATCCTAAATCCATGTTTCAAGATTCCAACTCTATCGGTTCACTCACAATTCAAATTGTAACAAAATTTAGTACACAGTAGTACAAATTTCCAAATCGTCCCACTTAACCCAAACTTTCACCTCAGAGTGATCCTAAATCCAAGATTCAGGATTCCAACTCTATCGGTTCACCCACAATTCAAATTGTGCTAAATTTAGTACACATTAGTAACAATTTTTAAAACATCCTACATATTTCGATCTTACACCCCAACAGTAATCCTGACTCAAAATTTTATGATTCTAGCTCTATTGGTTCGCATAAAAGTCAAATTGTACCAAATTTAGTACCATTTAGTACCCATGAATATAAATTACTTAAACTGATTCCTGACCCCAATCCTACACTCCCACAATGATCCTGACTTCAAATTTCATTGTTCGCGCTCTATCGGTTCACCTAAATGCAAATTGTACCAACTATTGTACGATTTAGTACTTTTCGTACACATGAGTAAAAAAAATTCCAAAACTACGTACATTCCCAATCCTACACTCCGACGGTAATGTTAATTTCAAATTTCAGGATTCCAGCTCGATTTGTATTTCCAAATTGTGTACCAAATATAGTACCGTATAGTACTTTTCGTACACATGAGTACACGCTTTCAAAACAATCTCCTTAAATAGACTCTACATCTCAACCCTAATTCGCATTCCAAATTTCAAGTTTTTAGCTCTATCAATTCACATGCTACGAAAATGTACCAAATTAAGTACATTTTAGTACTTTTCGGATATTTATAGTTCGAATTTCCAAAAACCCTTTGGTACATCTATCCTACACTCAGCGACCACCAATCCAAATTTCAGAGTTCTAGCTCTACCGGTTCGCCAAATACAAATGGCATCACATTTAGTACTTTTTGGTACATTTCGTACCGTTCTAGTACGAATTTCCAAAAACCCTTTCGAACATCTTCCTAACTTTACATCAGTGACCCACATTCCAAATTTCAGAATTCTAGCTCTTCCCGTTCGCCTAATATAAAGGGTACCATATATGGTACTAGAAGGCATAGTATAAACGCGCATTTGAATTTTAATAGAAGGCATTATCCCATGGTACAATTACACAACCTTCTGTCAACAAAGATACAGTACACTTCTACGTTGTGGGTTATAATGTCAGAATAAATACCTTGAATAATTGTATAATTAACATTCCGTCCTTGTATATTCCCACACATATGCCAAGAATATTAAAATCGATTACCATCTTAAAAATTACGAAAAAACGTGTTGAAAAATATATAATTTTAATATAGTAACATATTTTTTCAAAATATCTGCCCACAATTTTTTTTCTAAAAACAGGAATTATCGCTAGTATTAGAAAAAACTAGTATTAGTATTAGAAAAAACACAAAAGCTAAATTTATTATTTATAAATGACTAAATTTTCAGCAGATATATCTGGCAAAAATGTATTCAATAAAGTCCTAGACAACAGTTCGCACGTTATAACTTGTTGCTAGTTAACCTCCTCTGTGAGGATCTATTTGACATTTATGTAATGGAATTGACCATTTAATTCTACTGAATTTACTAAATCCAGCACAATGGAAATTTACTATAAGTAAAAATGATTCATGGTATATGTTTTAACTACTAAATTCACTCGATTTCAAATGTCAATTTCATGGCAAACACGTCAAATATAATAATAAATATATCTGAAATTATATTGTAATTACCTTTCCTATTATATTTTATCACCTATAAAACAATGCGTCGGTTTCCGTACACTAAATTTCAATAAATATTCAAATAACGAGAAACAATCAATATAAACATTGTTTCAGCGTTTTTTGTTATTATTGAAAGTTTGCAACACTGTTTGTTGACATCTGAGAGAGTGAAAGAACAGATTGACAACTATTGCAATGGCGGTTTATATTTTGGCGCTGTCATTTTCCTTTTTGTATTTTGTCTTGTGAATTGATTTTGTTCCGTAGTTTTCGGAGTATTTGTGTTCTTAAGCAAAAGGAAACAATCTATTGCTGATTATAACAAGATTTGCTGGAATCAAAACTTAATAATTGCAGAGATTGCATTTCAGAGAATCTACACCCGTTTGGTATTCGCGTTACTGAAGCCGCAAACAAAAGAATCCTTTGTTTCTCATCTACAAACATGAGCAAGGAAATCTACTATTCCGATAAATATTACGATGAAAAGTACGAGTACAGGCATGTGGTGCTACCAAAGGAGCTGGTCAAATTGGTGCCCAAGACACACTTAATGTCGGAAGCGGAATGGCGTTCGATTGGAGTACAGCAGTCTCGTGGCTGGATACATTACATGATCCACAAACCTGAGCCGCATATTCTTTTGTTCCGACGACCTATACAGCAGTGAACATTCCAACGCATCACAAAGTCTTCGTATTGTATATAGCCTGCTCCATATATCGAATATAATTTGCCATTTGAGATTATCCTACCTGGAGGGACATCGAAATACATTTGTGCCATTGTGTACTCATCGTCTACCGATCGATATAATTTGTTACGCAAAAAATTGTCTTTGCAATTCAATTGTGTCATGACCATTCAATTACTACAGTTTGCAATTACGTTATCCCTCTGAAATATTTTATTGATTAGTTCTTTTGTTTCTTGATATAAAACAAAATAAAGAAAAAAACAATTTGCATAATTATTAATATGGTTTTTGTTTTGAAGTGAGCTTGACGATATTTGTTGCGTACATCATAAATGCGTTCGCAAATTGCACGGGGTGCAATTAAACAAAAACTGTCCCTACAATTGTACATTATTAATTGAAAGTTTCTGATGTTTGAACATCATTCCTGATCAATATTGGTATATAACTTGTATTGATATTTACTATTCCATTGTATCAGGGATGGAAAATGAATAATGTGAAAAGGTACCAAAAGAGAGAGTACTTTTTTCAAGAAAATACAAAAAAAAATTTATTCAGTTTCATAAAGATCGATTTTCAAGATATCACTTAGTGTATCTTTCTGATGGTGATAACTGAACCTGTTCATTTTTTCAAGAGAAATATTGCAATCACATCAATATCTTTATCTGCATAGTTTTGTCGGACAAATCCATAACAAATTCTAATCCAAAAAAAAAAATATATATATATCATGGTTTAATGAAGGATTGGAATGGTATTGAAATGGTCACGGGGGTACTGCGGTACTTTTTTGGGTAAAAAGCTACTGACAAAAGTACTATTGTACTAAATTTTCCATCCCTGCATTGTATACATTAAGTCAATGGGTATGTTCAGTGTACAACATTAGTAGAGTTCACATACAACATTTCGAGAATCTTCTACGACAGATTATTTTAAGTCACACTTCTTTTTAAATGACAAGTAAATAATTTATATATAAATACATTAGCTCCACCTAAGAAGAGAAAAATAATGATGGTCCTATATAAGAGAGATATCTACGAAAACAACCCATTCAGTAACAAAAGCTAATGGTGTTTCTACACGATATGTATGTATATGTATTTTACACTTTTTTACATATGGAAATCGAACTCGTCATGTGAAACATACGGAAATTTCAATGTGTCAAAACGATATGCAATTACATATGTATTTTTTTCCGAATAGGACGCGCTCTATTTTCGTATGTGAAACATAAGGAAATCAGCTGTTTGAATGAAACACATTGTTGGAAGAAAATATTTCAATTGCAATTCAAAAGAAGGATGAAAAGGCAACAATTACAAATTATTATTTCGTTTGTAGGTGTTTAATAAAAAAACGACGTTGATTTAAGAAAAAATAAAAGTGTTTTTTTGTTTATAGGTTATGTCATATGTAAAATACATATGCCGATTTGAACACAAAAATAAATGTTTTGTGTACACTGCTAATTTTGACACACTTAAGGAATTACATATGGATGAAATAAGTGACAGCACATATGTAAAATACATATCGTGTAAAAACACCATAACTTGTAATATGGACAGAATGATTTTTTTTATCTCGTATATTTCATGAACAGTCGATCTTCTCTAAAACGTATTTCTCTATGAAGCAGAAATCTACTCAACATACATCTTCTCTCTATATCTCAGAAACGAACGAGTGTTCGCATACACAGAAAATTATAATTTTGCACCAAAAATATTTTTTTCTTCGCAGCTAGAAAACGAAATGAAAAATTATAACAATTGAATGGTCTGTTCCCGTACTGCAAGGATCTACGAGTTTTTACTATTATTATTAGCTGTAAATTTTTTTCAGTAAAATTCATCCAGCACAATACAATGAATTTCAATAGGCCGATAATTTAAAATTTTGACCAAAGTCAAGAAACATTTTTTTTATGCATTTTATTTCTTAATAAGTCTAAAATGAGTATTTTAAATTAAATTACGAGATATTTTGAAAATCTTACTGGATGTTGTCTGTTTACTTTTCTCAGTATTATCCAGAAGCAGGGTGCGGAGAATGATTAAAATACTTTTCACGAATCCTCACGGAGAGAATCCGAATGTTTTAAATTTATCGCGAATGTTAAAGTTACAATGAATGAACAAACATTAGCAATCTCTCGCGAATGTTCGCATTGTACGAAAAATTTACGAACGAAAAAATTCGATACAAGCGTCGTCGATTCGATCTTTCGCGAGCATTTGCTGCTTTTGAAAAACTCAAAAAAAAAAACAAATTTTCGCGAATGCTCGCAACCGCTGTTAAAAACAACAACAAACACAAATGTCATAAAAAAGTAAACACACATACACAGCGAATGAATGTGAGTGTTGAGCATGTATGGAATAACAAAACCAGAGCTCCGAAATGCTCGCTCGAATTCGAGTAAAGAGTGAAACTCGCTCGAATTCGAGCGGAAGTACTCCTGCGAGTAGAAAAAGTAAATAGAGTATACTCTATTTTTCTCTGCCACTCAAATAAGAGCGCAAGTGCTTTGCTCGTTTTCGAGTGGGAGTGAAATACGCTCGAAATCGAGCAGATTACACTCTTGCCGAGTACTCTTTTATATTTATTTATTTTTTTTTTTGTTTGTGATACCGTTGTTTTACTTGATGTTGTTTGTGTGCATTGTTTGTTTGTTTTGTGATGTTTGGTTTGCAGTACTGCTGGGAAAGCATGCATCAACAAGCTCGTTTTCTGCGTTCTCTTTATGTAAGTCATTTCATATAAGATTTTTATTTGTACCTCACATGTGTAAACATTTTCAATAAACAAACAAAAATAAAATGTAACAAAATAATCAATGTCCTTTTATGTTTTTTGAACATGATCTATCTCCCCACAGCACACAAAAGATCAAAATAAAAAAAATGTTGCTACTACACACAAACAAATAACCAAACAACCAAATTTATTTGTCCACTCGATTTCACTCTTAGAGTGAACTCTTACTCTTTTTCGAACATTTTGACTCACACTCTTTTTCTTCAACAAGCAGTACTCGCGAGCACTCCCAAACAAAATAAAAGAGTGGAGAGTATACTCCCTAAAAAACTCGTACTCTTTACTTACTCCCACTCGGGAGTATTTTTCACTCGCGAGTAAAATCGAGCAAATCGGAGCTCTGAACAAAACACATGCCCAACAACTATTGAGTTCACAAACATTTGTTGTTGTTGTTGTAGCAGCTAGTACTGCTGTGTATTTCCAATTTGTCTTAATCTGGTTCTGCCTCTAACTCCAAATTCAGAAAGGCTGCGACCTGTACAGGTTGAGTCCAGAGAGAAGATGGGGTTAGGAGAGTGGGCTTGGCTGGGCAATTAAACAGATGTAGCGTATCATGTGGTCCGTTACCACATGCCGGGCAGACATTGTCGACCTCTCCATCAATCCGTGCCCAATACGAATTGAGGCGGCTACACCATCCAGATCTCAGCTGTGCCAAGACCACTCTAGTTTGTCGAGGTAGCTGCTGCTCTTCTGCGGCTATCTCAGGCGGATGGTCATCGAGGATGGTATTCACACGATATTCTTGAACTGCTTCCTCAACTGCGTCCGTGTGAATACTGTTCAATCCTGCTTGATAGGCCTGTTGATCTAGAGGCTCCCTTTTGTATCTCTGGACCTCTCTCTCCAGATCATGGAGATCCTTCCTGACATGCCTGGGTGGTGGGTGCCTATCCATTAGGTAGCGGTTCGGATGGCTGCTCCTATAACACCCAAGCAAGTATTGCATCGACAACATCTTGTTGTGTTGACGCACAGGAAGGATCTTCGTCTCCTCATGCAAGTGGTCTATTGGAGTCATGAGGAGACACCCTGTTGCAGTCCTCAGGGCGGCATTTTGGCAGGATTGAAGATTTTTCCACTGCGTTGCACTAACGTTAGCGGACCACACTGGCGACGCATAGTTTACCACAGACCGGCCTATTGCCTTATAAGTCGTTAACAAGGTTTCCTTGTCAGCTCCCCAAGTGCTGCCGGCTAGCGACTTGAGAACCTTGTTTCTGCTCCTGACTTTGTCGCAAATAGCTGTGGCATGCGCGGACGACTTGTATAGGCTATCGAATGTGACCCCTAGAACCTTGGGGTAATTAGTGGTCGGAATTGTGGACCCCTCGACCTGCACATTCAAAGATAGCCTCATTTCCGCTGTCCATGTGGTAAACAGTGTGGCCGTTGATTTAGTGGCGGATATTTTCATATTCCTCGACCGGAAAAAATCTGCGATATCTACGAGATAGTGATTCAGCCTCTCGCAAATGTCATCAATTTTTGGTCCTGACGCCATAATCGTGCAATCATCCGCATATGTCACGATCTTTATGCCGTCCGGTGGGCGTGGAATTCCAGAGAGGTAGAGGTTAAACAGTTCCGGAGATATCACCCCTCCTTGGGGAACTTCCTGTTTAACTCTACGGGCCTTCGATTTCCTGTCTCTGAATTCCACGTACGACTGGCGTCCACACATATAGTTCACGATCCAACGTTTCAAACTTGGCCGGAGGGTTGTTCTCTCGATGTCCTCGAACAGCTTGGCGTGACTGACGGTATCAAATGCCTTTGATAGGTCTAGCGCCACCATGACTGTCCTGTTACACGGCCTGTTCTGGTTGAGTCCTTCTGCTATGTGTGTGGAAATGGCGTGCAAAGCTGTTGTTGTGCTATGCTGTTTCCGGAATCCATGCTGATGATCAGCAACCGAGTAGCATTCACGAATGCTGGGGAGTAGTAAAGCCTCAAGTGTCTTGGCTACTGGCGACAAAAGTGAGATTGGCCTGTATGACTCACCTTTGCTGGCATCCTTGCCCGGCTTCAGTAGCGGGACCACCCTGCCCATTTTCCAGGCGTCGGGAACTACTAGGGTGGATAACGACAAGTTGAGGGCTTTGGTGAGATAATCTACTCCTGGCTCATCACGCTGCTTCAACATCACCATTGAGATTCCATCTGGACCAAGCGCTTTGGATGATTTCGCGTTCCTGATGACATTTGCAACATCCTCCAACGTAAATTGTGGTGGTTCCTCCTCCACCTGAAGAGAGCGTATACGGCGCAACACTCTTCTCTTCGCCCGGTCACTCTCGGGGTGCTCTATAAACTGCCGGTTGAAATAACACGCGCACCTCTTCGGATCTGTCACCTCAACGCCGTTAAACGAGACAGAAGTCCGATCCTCCTTCTTTCCAGGGTTCGAGAGCGACTTAACCGTTGCCCACAATTTACTCACTCCGGTACTGATGTTGCAACACTTCAGATGCTCTAGCCACTTTTTCCGCTTATGCTCGCCGACTAACCTGTTCACTTCCAACGTCAGTTCTCTGACTCTGGGGTTAGTAGGGTTAGAACGGCGAAGCTCATCACGCTCATTCGCTAGTCCCGCTGCCTCTGCTGGGAAGTTCGGTCTTAGTTCGGGTATACGACCCGCAGGTATATAGCGAGCGGCTGCAGCAGTGATGATGTCCCGGAAATTCCTTTCTGCTACCCGAGCGTCAGAAGGGATGGGCAGTTCTCTGAAGCGACGATTGGTGAAATTTCTGAACTCTTGCCAATTGGCTTTCCCATGATTAAGGAAAGTACGGCGTTCAGAAGTTATGAAATCGGGTGGTCTGTTGATGGATATGATGATAGGGAGGTGGTCTGACCCCAATGATATGACGGGTTGCCAAGCCACGTCATTCGTCAGACCCGGAGACACGATGGATATGTCCGGTGAACTTTGGCAGTCTCCCCTCATCCTGGTGGGTATGTCCTCGTTCACCGTGCAAAACGTTGAGCTATCAATTTGCTCGGCCAGCGCCATGCCCCTCTGGTCATTACCTAGGACGGAATGCCATAACTCATGATGCGCATTGAAATCCCCTAGCACCAGACGGTTATTGCCTTCCAAAAGATGACTAATGTCAGGGAAATAACGCGGGGCACAGCTATTTAACGGCGGAATGTAAACGTTAAGCACCTCTACCTCGGCGGTACCACATTTGACCGCTACCCCCATACATTCCATGTATGGGTCACTAGAGTCTAGCTCAAGCGAGATAGGTCTGTACTGGACAGAATGGTGCAAACGTTGTATCCATCGCAACTCTGAAGACTACAGGTGTTGTTCAGCTTCGTTTCTTGGATCGCAGCGACCATGATACTTCTCCGACTCATAAAATCCACTATCTCGTTGATTTTACCTCGAAGTCCATCGCAGTTGAATTGAAGAAAGGATACATTGTCAGGAGTTGCGACAGCAATGTGCGGTGTTAGCGGCTGCGGCGCAGGTTGCTGCTGCGGAGATTGCGGGGGAGTCACGTAATCCGAAGACGACGACGATGATGACGTGGACCACGGTGACGACGACGACTCGCTGGGGACTACATTGGCGCAGCAAGAAGCAACGTAGTCCCTTTCGCTATACTCCTGTATCCGGCTAAGGCCGGAACAACTCCTGAAATGTACCCATTCTCTGCAACCGTTGCATCTCACCGAGATAGATCTGTGGTGGATGCTGTTGTGACAAACTGAGCAGAACCATGGTCCGGGGTTTGTCTCAATCCCGGCACGGACCAAAAGAATCCGGAGCAAGCATTCCGGGTAATGATGCTCCCATGTTGAAAAAATACACGTAGTATTTGCTGGGTTGACAGCCCTTGGTCGGAAGTTGATTCCTCCGAGTCAATCCGGTGCATAGAATCGGCCGTCGTGGGATTGCAACATTTGTTGTTATTCTTGTTGCTGTTTTGAGCATCTGCGAGAATTCGCGAATGTTCTTTTTCATTCGCGAGCAAATGACAGAAAGAATTTCAACCACCAAACGAAAATAACGATCGTTGTTGTGTGCTCTCATTCGTTTGTTCTGTGCGTGCGAACATTCGTGTGGTGAATGCTCGTTTGGTAAGTCTGCTTTTCCACAGGCAGATTTTTATTTGGCAAATACTGAGTTTTTAGGCGAGAGGGGTGCGAGGAAGAAAAACCAAAATTTGCCTGTTCAGAATTTGCCGTACACGCAAATTCTGCTTTGCTCTGTTCGTTGAAAACAATTTTGTTGACATTTCCTTTTGAACCTATTCGCTTTACTGACACACAGCCGGCTTTTGTTTACAAACCTGTTGCTTTAATTTTTGCAAGTGAAATTTAATTTTTAATTTTTGCAATTTATATAATAAAATATATAAAAAATAAATAAAATATTAAAAAAGATCTTTAAAATGCAAACACTTTTGATTTTTATTTTCTTTCTTTTGTATTTTGATTCGCAAATTTGGCAAAGAAAAATTTGCTAATGGAAAAGCAAGCGAAAATTTCAAAAGAGAAAACAAAAAATTTGCCAAATAAAAATCTGCCTGTGGAAAAGCAGACTAAAGAATTTATCGCGATAAATTCATTCGTAAAATGAACACTAAAAGAAAAGAACGTATTTTGAATAATTTTCTTGAAAAACGTACCCAAAATTCCAAAAATACCAAAATTTGGGCCAATATTGATACTTTTTGGTAGGGAGATTTTATACCCAATCAGAATTTCAAAATAAAAGTTTACTCCTAATTCTTTTAAAAAACGTGCCCAAACATACCAACATTTCGAATATTGGGGATAACATTATATGGGCGGTACCCTAAAAAGCGGACCAATATTAATAATTTTTTGTTGGTAACTGTGCATCCCCATAAATACTTAAAATACCAAATTACAGCCGATTCGGCTAAAAATCATGTCCAAAATCCTCAAAATAAAAAGTGGACTTAGGGTCTTTACATGATGTTAAGCCATCGACTCAGTGCCGTTACTCATCAATACAAAACAACAATAACAAATGAGATAAATGTATTTTTAGTTTTTAGATCGATGTATTTTGACTTATTATATATGAAAACCTTAATTTATAGAAAATTGGTCTTGTTGCCATTACTAGTAGAGCCAGCGATATGCAGTTTTGAACGCAAAAACGAAATTCTGCACACAAAAAACATATTGTGTAAAAGTACCTTAAGCTTTAACCAAATGTAGGCGTTATGCTTCACGCTCATCCGTAAACTTGATGAGTGTAATTTTCGCTTCGATCTGGTCTTTATCGGCCATTGTCTCCTCTCTTTCCTATTCGCAGCGTTCAAAACGTAATTAGATTAGGTCGATCGGATTTGTTTTGTTCAAATTACAATCAACTTTGTTTGCCGGTCAAACCTATAGTTTCGCCGATCTCTATTTCTTATTGAAATAAATTATAGAGTAGTTTATTTTAATAAAAAAAACAAGCTTTCGAATAGTATTGCAGATCACAGTTTACGTTAAACTGACAATTAATCAATTACAGCTTCTGGTAACAAAATGCAGAATACACAGTTTGCAAAGCTCTTTGATCATAAGTTTGTGGCCAATGTGCTAAAAAACCATCATCGCTGTCCGAAGTGTCACTTCGAATTTTCCCATTGGTATGACGTCCAGGATAAACATTCAAAAGGTAAGATATATATCGGAGGATTTGGCCAGATGGTGGTACCGCTAGAACTCCAGTGGTATCATATGTTAAATGCACATAGGGTTGCCAAGTAAACAAAAAACGAAAAATACCATCAATTTTGGAATACAATTTTAAATTTTTAATAGAGGCCCTGTTTTCCAGGACCTCAGGGATACTATTCCAAAATAGAATAATATTACGTTTGGGGTCTGTAAGGAGCAAGTTGGATTTAGTCACTCTTCTCAGTTTTTTTTTTTTGAAATTTTTATAACAGATGCATTGGTGGTAACATAATTCAAACATCACCTGTTGGCAAATTTTTTTGATCAGCCCTCGATTCGTTTAAAGAGAATTGGCGTGAAGATAGAAAGTTATTGCATGCAATTTGTTCCCAAATAACGGATTTTATGAAAAAAAAACATTAAATTTGATGTTGTTCTTGAAATTAGGAAAGTTTCCCAAATGTACCAGAATTTGCTGTAATTACTAGTTATCAATAAATAATTAATAAAATAAATAAATTATAGAACGATTCGATTTCGAATGGTTTTAATGAAGATAGTCAGAATAATTTTACAGTATATGAAGAAAATTTCGATTAATAATGACATCTCCCAGATAAAAATCTGTTCCGACATTTTTCCGAAATTATTATATTTTAAAATTTAAAGTCTTCTTAGGACACAAATACACTTTTTAGAATGCGAGAAAGAGCAAGTAGGCCATCATAAGACAGAAAAGACCCATGACTTGAGAAAGGCCGAAAGGAGAACAATTGTTGTTACATTGATGGATTTCTGACATAACCAGTGATGAGGGAACCGAATACTGTACCGATACCGGCACCTTAACCAGCTACACCGACTGTTGCAACACCACCACTAATGAATATGACAGTTGCATCAATGTCACGTGTGACGGGGGAGGTTTGGAATGACCGGGTCATTCCAACTCGATTATCGACTGTTGTCGTTAATTCTGTCGTAATAACACTACCGATGCCGAATTGCTACCCTAATCGGAACAAAATTGTGTGAATGTGTCCATGAATTCGGAAATTTTTGAAAAAAAATCGGAAGAAACATTCGAGCCTGTTTACGATTCGTAAAATAACTACGACGAAAAAATGGAATTTTAAATTTTCTGCACAATATCGAACAAAACTCTAAGGGAATAAGAAGATTTTCCAATACTTTTTAGAAAGTTTTAAAAGAAAAAGGGATTTTAAATTTTCTGCACAATGTCGGACAAAACTCTAAGGAATTATTCGATTTTCCAATACTTTTTGTGAAGTTTAAAAAAAATCGTGTCTTTGATCCGAAATTTGGAAAAAAAATCTGAATATGTTCGAAAGTTTCATTCGAATATCGTATAATGTTACATATGATGTTGGTAAATAAGAGTTTAGGAATATTAAATTCCTGTTCTACTTTAAAATTATTTGTTGCTTTCAATATGATTTCATAAATGTTTTCAAAAATAATGTTTGGGAAAATCAAGTCAGGGTATGTAGCCTTCTAGTTGAGTATAACCATGGAAGATTGTAAATTATTTTTTTTAGAAAAAAAAACCAATGAATTTTAATTTTAATGTAATTTTTGAATGAGTGTAAAATCTAACTAACTGGCTGTTCTGAATAATAGTAGGAAAAATAGTACACCACATTAGCAGCCTTCATCTATAACAAATTAGACAACCTGAGAATAAAAAAAATTAATTTAATCAGTGAATGTTCTGAATAATAGTAAGAAAAATAGTACACCACATTAGCAGACTTCATCTATAACAAATTAGCCAACCATGGGAAATAAAAAATATTAATTAAATCAGTAAGGAAAGCTCAAAAGTCGGACGGGGCCGACTATATGATACACTTAATCACTTTAGGTACATATAAAATATGCTGTTATATCCAATATCCTGTAGGTAGAACAGAGATAGCATCTTTGGAAGACCATTGAGATGAAATCGGGCGAAATCAACCATACACATACTATTCTGAAATCAGTGACTTTGATTGAAGTTTGAAGTTTGACTTTTAATCCATTAAAAACAAGAGCTTTAATGTTTGGTTGTCATGAAATGGACCTTAACATCTATCTTGGTTACAACCAAGTTAACTTTGTAAGCAGTCACCAAATGTTGGGACTAATAGTCGACGATAAGCTACATTTTGAGAATCATGTTGACTTTGTTCAGAGGAAGGTGTTTTCCACTATTCGTAGGTTATATTCTACTAATCTGTTTCTTCCATCGTGGATCAAAAGACGAGTTGCTCATGACCTCTTAATGTCCCAAATCATTTATGGATTGGAGGTTATTTCAGGTACAACTGATCACATATTTTTAAGATTAAAACGAGTTAATTCTGTTAATTCTATTGCTCGATTTATTTATAATATTAGATCTCGAGTTCACATATCTGATTATGTTGTAGATTTTCTGGGGTTAAATTTTAAAAGTTTTGTTTCTGCTAGAGTTCTGCGTAATTTTTACAATTTAATTAAGAATGGTGTACCTGTTTTGTTAAGAAACATGTTCAGGTTCTCTGTCTCAACGAGAAATCCTCAAGTATTTATACCTAGGATATACAATTCCGCTTTTAAAAAGTCCTATGTTGTACGTGTTGCTCGATTGTGTAACTATTTGCCCATTGAACTGAGAACATTTTCTCAATCCAATAATGCTTTTCGTTTGAAGCTATTGCAATATTTACGTAGTCCTGATAATCGCATTTAATATTCTGTAAACTATTATAACTTATTCATAATATCTGGTTTGCTTTTTATGAACTGCATGTTTTTTTGTTTACATACATTTTCATTTACAGACAATTTCTTTCCATTTAATTTATATTTCATTTACACATATTTTATTCGTATTAATGACTGCAATTTGCTGGCTGTTGCTTATTATGGCTTTCATTTACGCTCTTTTGTTTAACACAAAATACTTAATATTTTTAAGTAATTTGTGTTAATACTATTTATTGGCCTTGGAGGCTTTAGTATTAAAGAATGAATTTAATAAATAAATAAATAAAAATTGCATTTAAAATGTACAGATTTGGATTCTTTGTTGTTTTTTATAAAATCGAGCAAAATTATGTATGGGAACTATATGTAAATATGGACCTAATTGAGCAACCGTTGCATGCACCATTTGTCTCAATAGGAAAAACATTGGGAGTTTGGTGCATCATTCACATAAAATCGGACGAAACTATATATGGGAGCTATATTTAAGTCTGAACCGATTTCAACAAAACTTGGCATACATCAGTCTAGACATAATTCAGTACTCTATGCAAATTGTGTATCAATCGGACCAATATAAGGATTTTGGTGCACTTATATATGGGAGCTATATATAAATCTGAACCGATTTTTTCCAATTTCAATAGGTTTCGTCCTTGGACAAATAAGTGACCTGTGCCAAATTTTATCCAATTCGGATCCTAAATGCGACCTGTACTTTGTTTACAATTTAACATGGACAGACAGAAGGTCGGACCTGCATAAATCGACTCAGGAAGTGATTCTATGCTTATTCTTAAATATAATAAATACATGCATATGCTCAAAGACATGATACCCTGTACAACAGTGTAGTGAAGGGTATAAAAAACTAAATGAAGAAATGGTTTCACTTAAAGTGCTATTATTTACAAAAGTCCCTGCCTTCGACAATGGTACATGATTCGAACGTAATATTCGTGTCAAAATTAATATAACAAATTATTGGTCTGTTCCCTTACTACACGAATTTACTTGATTTTACTTTTTTCTTCGATATCATAAAGTACGGGAACAGACCATATGTTTTAAAAAATGACCCAACAGGAAAATTGGGTACGCATAAAATTCGAAATTGTTCTTTATTTAATGTCCTCCCTTATTCAATTTACTCAGGGTTGTTCTCTCGACGTCCTCGAACAGCTTGGCGTGACTGACGGTATCAAATGCCTTTGATAGGTCCAGCGCCACCATGACTGTCCTGTTACACGGCCTTTTCTGGTTGAGTCCTTCCCCTATGTGTGTGGAGCGGGACCACCCTGCCCATTTTCCAGGCATCGGGAACTACTAGGATGGTTATCGACAAGTTGAGGACTTTAGTAAAGTACTCTACTCCTGGCGCATCAAGCTGCTTCAACATCACCTTGGAGATTCCACCTGGACCAAGCGCTTTGGATGATTTCGTGTTTCTGATGACACTTGCAACACTTGAAGAGAGCGCAATACTCTTCTCTTTGCCCGGTCACTCTCGGGGTGCTTTATAAACTACCGGTTGAAATAACACGCGCACCTCTTCGGATCTGTCACCTCAACGCCGTTAAATGAGACAGACGTCCTCCTTCATTCCAGGGTTAGAGAGCGACTTAACCGTTGCCAAAAATTTACTCACTCCGGTATTGATGTTGCAACACTTCAGATGTTAGTTAGTACGACGAATCCCGCTGACTCTGTTGGGAAGTTTGGTCTTAGTTCGGGTATATGATCCGTAGGTATATAGCGAGCAGTAATGATGTCCCGGAAATTATTTTCTGTTACCCAAACATCAGAAGGATTGGACAGTTCTCTGAAGCGATGATTTGGTGAAATTTCTGAACTCTTGCCAATTGGCTTTCTCATGATTAAGGAAAGTTCGGCGTTCAAAAGTTATGAAGTCGGGTGGTCTGTTGATGGATATGATAACAGGAACGTGATCTGACCCCAATGATATGACGGGTAGCCAAGCCACGTCATTCGTCAGACCCGGAGATACGATGGAAATGTCCGGTGAGCTTTGACAGTCTCCCCTTATCCTGGTGGGTATGTCCTCATTCACCGTGCAAAACGTTGAGCTATCAATTTGCTCGGCCAGCGTCATGCCCCTCTGTTCATTGCCTAGGACGGGATCCCCTAGCACCAGACGGTTATTGCCTTCCAATGACTAATCTCAGGCAAATAACGCGGGGCACAGCTGTTTAACGGCGGAATGTAAACGTTAAGCACCTCTACCTCGGCGTTACCACACTTGACCGCTAGAGACTAGCTCGTGCGAGATAGGTCTGTACTGGACAGAATGGTGCAATAGGAATGCTAATCCTCCACCTCCACCTCTTGTACGATCCTTTCTAATTACGTTGTATCCATCACAACTCTGAATACTGCAGGTGTTGTTCAGCTTCGTTTCCGGGATCGCAGCGACAATAATACTTCTTTGACTCATAAAATCCACTATCTCATTGATTTTCCCTCGAAGTCCATCGCAGTTGAATTGGAGAAAAAATACGTTATCAGGAGTTGCGACAGCAATGTGCGGTGTTAGCGGCTGCGGCTGCAGGTTGCTGCTGCGGAGATTGCGGGGGAGTCACGTAATCCGAATAATGACGTGGACCGCGGTGATGACGACGACTCGCTGGGGACTCCATTGGCGCAGCATGAAGCAACGTAGTCCCTTTCGCTATACTCCTGTATGCGGCTAAGGCCGTATACCCATTATCTGCATCCGTTGTATCTCACCGATATAGATATGTTGTTGTAGTTGTTGTAGCAGCCCTATTGCTTTTACACAATGGGCTGATGTGACAGACAAACGTAGACCCCTCTGTGGTGGATGCTGTTGTGACAAACTGAGCAGAACCATGGTCCGGGGTTTGTCTCAATTCCGGCACGGACCATAAGAATCCGGAGCAAGCATTCCGGGTAATGAAGCTCCCAAGTTGAAAAAATACACGAACATGTAGATATAAATATAGTTAGAAGATCATACCACCATGCATGAGTAAATATACGAGTTAGTTACGCTTTATCGTGATGTTATTTCCCAGCAATAATAAATAAAAAATAGTTATTGTTATCCTTTGAGCCCCAATTTTTTTCGTGACCTAGAACTACTTATTGCAACTATCATAAATAGAATATGAACAATATTGGACGTCGCCACATCATTGCATTCGGGACAGCAACGTACACAGGATTTCATTTCGGGGGGGGCCCGGCAGTACAAAATGAAAAAATTCGCTGTTGCAAACATAAATTTACTGTGAAAAAAATTCATTTCTGGGGGGGGGGGGGGGCCCGGGCCCCCCGGGCCGGCCCCCTGCGTACGTCCCTGATTCGGGAGATACATTACATTCTTTTTAAAAGTCCAATATCATGAAAACTAAATGCAATATATACATTATACAAAAAATGATCGACATCAAACTTAAAAGAAACATGTATTTTTCTCATTCGTACTTTTTATACCCTACACAACTATGTTGTCAGGGTATTATAGCTTTGTGCAGCCCCAAAAGTTTGTAACGCCGCGAAATATTGGTCCTAGACCCACCTTTAAGTATACCGATCGTCATATCTCGACTAGCTGAGTCGATCTAGACATGTGTGTCCGTCCGTCCGTCCGTCCGTCCGTCTGTCCATTATAATTTGTAAACACGATACAGGCCACAGTTATGAACCAATCTTCACGAAATTTTGCATGTAGGATGGGTTCTGGCCAATGAAGACCCCTATTGTTTTTGGGAAAGATCGGTTAATATTTAGGGGATGAAATGGACCAAATACTAAATTTTTTTCGGTTTTTCTGGTCGCTCCAGAGGCCGCAATAATAGCCCGAACATCGTGAAATTTTGCATGGAGAAGGGGATCGGGCCAAAGAATAAGCATGCCTGTTTTGATAAAGATAGGTCAATATTTAGCGGGTCAAATGGACCCTGACTTTTGTGTGAAAAATGACAAAATTTGTATTCTATAGCGTATATATTTACTCCTGAAGGACATAGACCCGAGAAGTTGATATTTTATCATAGAGGAGTGGTTGACCTTTAAATTAATACCAATTATGTTGTTGTATGTTCCCGGATGTGGGAGTTACACCTAAATATTTACAGGTATCTCCGTATTCGTATATTATTTAA